>NW_007589190.1:0-707 GCF_000523025.1 Cynoglossus semilaevis | reverse complement strand
TTGACTATCAGCTTTAACTCAATAAGAGAGTCATGTTTGATGTGCTGTTCACAGTGGTTCCGCAGTGCTGTGATCAAAGAAAATGCCATGCCCGAGGGCCTCATGACACTTCTCTTCTCCAACATTGATCCCATCTATGAGTTCCACAGAGGCTTTCTCAAGGAGCTGGATCAAAGATTGGCTCTCTGGTAGGTTCCTTTGTGATTTTGACCCAATGTAACAGGTAATTCTGTTTATGCTCAAAGTTCCTGTAGACAAAAACTACGTCTATCCTCTCAGGGAGGGACGCTCAAACGCTCATGTGAAAGGGGACTACCAGAGAATTGGTGACGTGATGCTAAGGAACATGTGTGCACTAAAGGTTAAATCGAGCTCTTCTGGTCGTATTATCCTTACCATCTATGATTGTGTTTGAAAAACCTTTTCATTATTTGTATTTTCTCAGGCGTTCACAAGCTACCTGCAGAAGCATGACGAGGTGTTGACAGAGCTAGAGAGAGCCGCCAAGAGACTGAAGACGTTGGAGACAGTCTACAAGGAGTTTGAACTGCAGAAGGTCTGCTACTTGCCCTTAAATACCTTTCTTCTCAAACCAATCCAGCGCCTCATGCACTACAAGCTCATCCTGGAGAGACTGTGCAAACATTACTCCCCAGCCCACCGGGATCACGACGATTGCAAGGGTGAGTTCTTCGGTAACTGCCGCA
>NW_007589189.1:0-707 GCF_000523025.1 Cynoglossus semilaevis | reverse complement strand
TCAATTATATGGTTTTCATATCAAATAAATGTATGTAATTTAATTTTTATTATTATTATTATTGTGCATGTGTATGTGAGTACAAGAGTGTGTGTTTGTGGATAACAGGAAGGTAAAAAACCCACTGTGTCCAGGCCCAGGGAGTGGGCCTCCAGCATGGTCTGCTCTCTCTCCACAGTTTCCTCATCTTTGATGTAGGACCAGGTCTGTCTGCCCTCAACATTGGTCAACCTCCAGCGGCTCAGGTCCGTGACCGGTTCCGTCCTGTAGGGTCCCCCGCGCCTCCGCAAGTGCCTGGCAGAACACACAGATATTCCACTTCTGTACTTTGTAATTATCAGTACCAGTGATTGTTGTCATTCAGAGTTACTTTAAAGTGTATTCACACGTTAAACTTATGAAATTAAAACTATATCTCCAGACAAACAATCTTTTTGTATGTTTTTGTACCTTTTGGCCTCAAAGGATATTTAAGAATAGATCAATTTGTGACTAAATTTGCAATAATAAGGTTTTATAATTGATGTTTCAAGTATTGCCGTTGTAAAACGTAAAAAAAAAAACGTTTTTATGACACTGTTATTCAATGAATCTTTAGAACAAATGCTAATTATTATGTACACAGCTTCCTAATAACTTACGGAATTATTTTATATTTATATTAAATCTCTCCTCTTGTTATTTCTCGGGTTTTGTATTTATCGCGA
>NW_007589188.1:0-707 GCF_000523025.1 Cynoglossus semilaevis | reverse complement strand
GGAGCTACATTTTATACACCATTTAGGGGTGTCAAACTCATTTTCACTGAAGGGCCGGTTTTAACTGTAAGACTTTATAGATGTAACTTCTCTATCACGTATTAATACGCTTCTGCAATTGATTAGTATTTATTTCAGTTACTTTGCTCTGTTTTATAAAATGTCTTCTATATTTTGCCGTGCTGGAATAAAAATAAAATCTACTCACATATTTTTTTACTCATAAAACACATTGATAATGGTAAAATAAAAAAGCAGTTACACAAAGTAAATATGACGTTGAATAGAGGATGCATCAAGATGTATTCTTTAACACAAGTGTGTTATTTGTTCAGCACTGTAGACTACAGTGCACACATCGCCAATGTATTGATCACATGAAACGGAGGAGCTGCAGTCAACGCGCTAGATAACTTCCTTACAGCATTGAGAAACGTATTTTTAAAAACGATTATGAGATTACGTAGTATATTTGTCAATATTTATTAGACATGTATTATTTATTTAGCTATTTCCTAGTGGCAGAAAGAGAGGAAAGTCCCACAGCCCTGCAGGGTTAGATTAACAGTTCACTCAAAGTTGACTGTAGTTGATAGCCTGAATGGTTGTTTGAAACTGGAAAAAAAGATATGTGGCTCTGTGATGTAGCGGCCAAACTGCCAGGGTGTACACCGCCCTTGCTCGATGATAGCTAAGTACCATCTTCC
>NW_007589187.1:0-707 GCF_000523025.1 Cynoglossus semilaevis | reverse complement strand
GATTCAATATGATCTAGTCTTGAGCTAGTCAGCAACATAGTGCAGCTGTGATGCTAGGTAATATACCATTACACTCTACTCTTTGTTGAATAGTTGTTCAATAAACAGACTGCAGCAAGCTATGCTGCGCAAAGTTAAGTTGAGTATTTAGGCGTAGGAATCATTTCAGAGAGGCTATAGTTGTTTTTTTTCTTACTTATGTTTGATCCTGAAATGTTGATGGATATTGGACAGATACAGATCCTGAGTTTTAGATCAAGCCATTCCTACATCATACCAACACTTACCTGACACAGCCTGCACATTACTGCCAGCACTGTGCTGCCTTTGCTACCGGTGCATTACATCCTCTACTGACAGCTCACCCTCACTTGTGGTGTGTGCTGACCATTGGGACCACTATATCTGGGGCCTGTAGCAAGATGCAAAGCCTCTGTGGCGACAGTGAGGTGTGGAAGCCCTGGATGTGGCAGCTGCAAATGGAGGAGTTGACGCGACACCAGTCCTGTTGCAACAGCAAGTAGTGTTGCACATGTTGGTGCGCAGGATAGCCGGATACAAACTCTGGACGAATGAATGCAGATGGCCCATCAGAGGCAGTGGAAGTGAAAGAACTAAGGATGAGTGATAGAAAACAGGCAGACTGACGGCTGCATAAGGGGAACAAATGGAATCCAACCACTAGGACGTAATAGCGAACATGTAAG
>NW_007589186.1:0-707 GCF_000523025.1 Cynoglossus semilaevis | reverse complement strand
AAAAAAAAAAACTTGCACTTGTTAAATTTTTAATATGTAACTGACTTATCAAAGGCTTCGTTTGATTGGACCAACACGCTGCTCCCTCCCATGTAGGCTTCATGATTTAAGAGTCAGATCTCAGAAACACATTTGCCCCCAGGCTGTTTTATTTGTGCTGCCGCCACCTGCTCGCTCGTCCTCATCCTTCCTTCACGTCTCTAACTTTCTAACTCTCTCTCCATCTCCATCATCTCATGTAACTGTCCCTCTGATCTGCTCGACCGTCCTGGTCACTCCCAGTGAAGACCTCTTTTAGTATGTTACAAAATATTCATATTTAATTAAATATAATTTTACAAAACATAATGAATATGGAGTCTTTGTGCTTTTTTTTTTACTTACTCATGAAGTGGGCCAGATTGAACCCCGTAGTGGGCCGGTTTTGGCCCATTAGCCTTATGTTTGACACTCCTGCTCTAAACCATACATCATAGCAGGTTTCACTACTGACTTTGCTGTTATACTTCTGTCACAAATCAAACTTCTGTCTTTTATTTTGCTAAATAAAAATATGAAATATTTAAATATTTATAAGAATTATAAATAAAAGATGAAAAATCAAAAAGTTTTTTTCATCTTAAAGATGTCATTGTTTTTGACGTTTGTCTGCGAGAAGAACAGGATCACCGTCCATTAATGTCAGACATCAAACCCCAGGGTCTGGT
>NW_007589185.1:0-707 GCF_000523025.1 Cynoglossus semilaevis | reverse complement strand
TTTTAATACATTTTTAATTAATTAACAACAACAAAAAACACCATGATTGACCACTAGGGCTAGTAGGGCTGGTGGAAATGTTCTGGTAACAATATGCTGCAGTCTTCCGTTTACGGTACTACCAGACAAATGTTCACATTTACATGTACCACCTTATGAGCAACAAACTCTGATTGGTCATCAACCTTTATTTTTCCTTCTGTTTACGCAGCAAAATTCCACACAGATTAGACTTTGACTGAAATATTTCCTCATTCCTCATTTAGTTCCACATGACTTCCTGTATCGTTTACATATAGATTTTTGTCCTAGAAATTAAGGCTGTTGACTAAATATTGGGGAAAAAAATAAAACGCAACAGGAACATTGCTTTTCTAATTACAGCAGTTTAAAGATTTTCAAAAGTCAGCGTTAACGCTGGACTGGTCATGTTTAATAAATGGATGAACAAACTTGGAGAGAATGTAACTGGTAAATTGAGTTAATTGAAACAGGAAACAGCCTCTGGCTTCAGTGAAACGAGTCAGATATATACATACTAAGAATCCATCAACATCAGCGTGTAAGTAGGGCAACCAGGACAGGAAATAATTAGTGTTAGTAGAAGTGGAGCTGGCTTTCTCTTCTGAAATTGAATTCGAAAAGAAAATGATCTGTAGCTCTGTCGGGACCTGATAGTCCTTTGATATTCAGGATCAAACAAGGAC
>NW_007589184.1:0-707 GCF_000523025.1 Cynoglossus semilaevis | reverse complement strand
AAGGAGATGAATAGTTAGCATTAACTTTTCATCATTTTTGAGTTCAATCAAAACATTGTGTAACCAAAATCTTTCACTTCAACATATCATCTTTTTTTTTTTCCACGTTTAGTCCCTTCGATGTAAACCCACCACAGTAGGAACCAAAGCCTGGTCACCGCGTTCTCATGAACAAACACATCTCATCATGCTGTATATCATGCTAAATGGAGTGCATCAGCGCTGCCACTACCTCTTGCTTCACACCACCCTATATATAAAAATACGTCTGGTAAGAACCACGTGATCAGAGGCCGGGGTTTTTTTTTATTTAGGATGAGTAAACTCTTCAGATCAGATGTGAGACGTTGTTTGCTGAGTTTCCAGGGGGCGCCACTTTAAAGCTTTTGGATCCGACTGAGCATGAGGGTTAGAGCTTCAGTTATTATTAAAAGAGACGGAGTGTAGGAAAAGCAAATGGACCTAGTGCTGATGCCCCGATGCTGCTGCACATTAGGGCTTGAAAAAAAAAATACAGCAGTGTCATCAGAGTTTGGAACCCCCAACATGATCAGCTTTTTAAACTGATCAATGAATGAAAATCTGTGTTTGAATTTTGTTGAAAAAATAAAAAAATATATTTATCATTTAAAAAAAAAAAAATTTAATTTTCAAATATTAGACATTTCAGATGACTCCATTTGAATACCAGGCGACCCCACATGGGG
>NW_007589183.1:0-707 GCF_000523025.1 Cynoglossus semilaevis | reverse complement strand
TATTGAGAATTAGGTTAACCGGACACTTAAAGTTGACCAGTGAAACAAATATGAGAGTAAATGTTTGCGGCCCTGTGATAAACTGGGGAACAGTCCAGGGTTTATCCTGCTCTAGCCCAGTTACTGATGAGATTTGCTCCAGCTCCCCCGCCATCCTGAAAGATTAAAGTGTTGGAGGATAAACAGACACATGAACAATGGTATCCTCAGGAGGATATCCTTTATTTATGAATTACCTCTAAACCAGTGATTCTTAAACATAGGGTCACAACCCAAACTTAGACAATCGAGACGGCCACAAAACTAATTTCAGTTTTGCACCTGTGTGCATAGGTTATCAACTAAAGACACCAAAGATATGTTATCCATGAAAAGCTCAGTTCTAATTCAGCTTTCAACCATGTTGTGGCTGTAATGCATTAGTCAGTACTTTAACAAACTCCACCATACACAGAAGACGATTGTATTCTCTATGCTAAAACGAAGACAACGTTGTGTGGACCCCTCCAAAAGATTACCTTTTTGATACAATCCCAACTTGATCAAATACGGCTTTGCAGATGTACCATGAACTAGGTGAGGTTTGGTTTATTATTGTTTGCAAATCAAATATAGCGTGAGTCAAGTCAGTTAAATCTATACAGTTGGGATGTTCGATATTAACAATTTGTCCATAACCAATATGCTGATATTGTCCAAATACTTAA
>NW_007589182.1:0-707 GCF_000523025.1 Cynoglossus semilaevis | reverse complement strand
CCCCCACCTCAGTTTCCCAGCTGATTATTGTTGTTGCCCGCAGGAATGTTTGGTTTCGTACTTATCTGGCGTCTGCGGAGAACATTAGCCACGGGGACCACGGTAGCTAGGTCAGTGCTGACAGACGGTGGAGTCTGTCGTGTTTACGTCAGGGTTTATTAAGGAAAACACACACACACACAGAGAGAGAGAGAGAGGTCTGCGATGTGGGTCTGATGTTTTCATTGGTCCAAATGGAGTCGAATTTTGACCTACGGCTGTCGACTGACTGTACGTACACTGTCGTACAAGTCTCACGACAGAGAAAAGGAACAGAAATAATACTAGTAGGTATATAGTTATATGTAAATGTGTATTGTATATATGTATATGTATGTACATATATATTTGTTACTTTTTATGTGCATAAACACAATATATGTGTGTAAATATACTTATATGTGTGTATTTTGTTAATAGACATATACAAATATATACAAATATAGGTATATAGATGTGTGTATAAATATACTTGTATGAGTATATCGGATATACACATATACAAATATATGTATACAAATAGCTATATATATAGCTGTGTGTGTAAATATACTTATATGTCTATGATGTACATACACATATACAAATACATACAAATATATGTATACAAATAGTTATATACAGTATATACACATACAAATATACATATACATATATACGTATACATA
>NW_007589181.1:0-707 GCF_000523025.1 Cynoglossus semilaevis | reverse complement strand
AGGAGAGCGCCGATCCTCTTCTTGACGCACACACACACACGAATTGTCAAAATAAAGCGAGGCGGCGAAAGGTGTTTGTTCTCGACACATGGACACAGACGGACAGACAGCCCAGGTGACAACAGTTCTGATCTCCCAGTACGGGAACAGTCACTGTTTAATGGAACTCCTTCTTTTGATGCTACGACTGTTAGCGTAACAACATACGCCCTTTTATCTTACTTAAAAAAAAAAAAAAAAAGGAAAAAAAAGGTCCCTCAAACCCAAGGATTTTTTTTGGTTTTTCTTGCTGGTGTGTTTTACAGGAGATTAAAGGTCAAAGGTCACCTGGTTAGAATACAGCGACAGGAGGTCCAAAGGTCATCAAGGTCAAATTCAGCTGTGGCGATAAAGCTTCAAATTGAATTTTTTTTTTTTTTCTTCTGTGACTTTTTCCTGCTTTTATTTTGACTGTTTACCATTTTGTGAATGAGACAGGATATTTCAAAAATATGTATTTCCTAGCATCGCCTGGTGTATGTCAGGTTCCACCAGTAAAAAAATTCACTTCGCTGTTTTTTTTTTTAAATCCTCGTGTCATCGGATCAAAGATCGCAAACGTGGACCGGCAGCAGATACAGTATCACATGTATAAATCTTAAAATTATCCCGTGAATCACTTTGGCTCAGAGCTGCTGAAAAATGTTCCTGACAGGGCAACAAAAGAA
>NW_007589180.1:0-707 GCF_000523025.1 Cynoglossus semilaevis | reverse complement strand
TGGGTGCGGCTTATATTCAGATGCGCGCAGTAGTCTGGAAATGTATCAAACAGTATGTTAAATGGATGTCCAGCACCGAACCAGTCAGCCTGTTTCTTGTGTTTTGTTTTGTTGAACAACAGACCACAGGATACAACATACCAGTCTTTACCATTAACCTGTGGAACATGTCTACATACAGTATATGTCACTGGACACATTGGAGGACTGTGTTTCTATGCTAGATTTTATATTTAATATTAATTAATATCTTTAATTGTAGCAGATGTTTTGTTAAAGACTCCAGCAACATTTGGAAAAAAAACATGACTGGATCAACTTTTGATTTTGACTTGTTTGTGATTACAGGAAAGGAGGTGGGGGAGACGGTGATGTTTTTTGGCTGCAGGCACAAGAACGAGGATTATTTGTACCAGGAGGAGCTGGAGGAAGCAGAGAAGAATGAAGTCCTTACTCAGTTAAACGTTGCCTTCTCCAGAGACCAGGAGCAGAAGGTATGATTGTCCAGACCAGATGTTCTCACCGCTGATGAAGTGTGTAGGCAAAACTGGTTATCTGTATGTGAATATTAAGGTTTACTTAACCTTCCTGTCATGTTTGGTGGTGACAAGTGTGATGTTGATGTTTCCATACTGTATTTGCAGCCAAGTCGGCTCTTTAAGTCACAGCACTCACATTTTAAGATTCCAGACTTTTACAATTTCTCA
>NW_007589179.1:0-708 GCF_000523025.1 Cynoglossus semilaevis | reverse complement strand
ATTATTTTTGTATTTGAGTGTGGTATGCACTATTTGAAATTAAATTAATAAACTCTTAAAAATGCTATGTTACAGTCAATGGAAAATGGTTGGTCCTAATTAAATGTATGAAGGTAATTAGTCACGCAAAAAGGAATATTACAACTCCATACTTCCCTCTTGTGGCCTTAACATTACACTACATAATAATATTTATATCACGTTCACATGGATTCAGAAGAACAGGGAAAAACTTAGAGTCTATATTTTCTTTTTTTAAGATCGTGGTTTAAGAAGAAAGCCATTACTTTTCTCTGGCAGCTGTCATTCACAAATTCTGATTGTCTTGCAGCTACAAGAACCTTGAAATATGTGTTTTTAAAAATGTTTTCAGTTACATAAAATATATTTATTTAGGTTAGATAATAAAACTTGTTACTTTACATCACAATCAAGATAAGTCACTTTCTGGGAAGAAACAAGGAGGCTTTATGTCCATCTGTCTCTTATATAAAAGGACATGTGACTTCACAGGACAAGAGAGTAGCCATTGTTTGTTTTAGGAAAACACATTCTGATTCAGTCTGAGTACCAGGCACCAATTAATCACTGCTGTTTTTCTGGACATCTAACATTATTTTTCAGCAGTCATTCCTAGAGACAAGAATGGGCCACAGATTTGCTTTGGTTTTATTCATTAGGTTTAGAAGACTTAGGAAAATAGGAAAA
>NW_007589178.1:0-708 GCF_000523025.1 Cynoglossus semilaevis | reverse complement strand
ATAGGTTTGGGTAAACAGTCATGTCTGTCCTACCTGTTATTTGTGTTTGCGTTTACATTACAGTATATGATTTCAGTTAGTTGTTACTGTTACTACTGAAGAGCGTGTATTTATATCAGGATTAAACACATTTAAATTTTTAAAAAATAATTTAAATGTCTTTGGCTATACATTGAATTATTTGTTTGCTTTGGTTCATTACCAACTCTATGATATTTATACCTGTGATATTTGGGGTCTTCCCTTTTATATAAAAACCCCTGTCACTCTGAGCTTTACTTCATTCTCTGCCCTGAGAAAATGTATTGACGTACTCTTTCAATCTTTACAAGCAAATGCTAAGTCATTTACATATTTTAGTCAAATCACAAGATAATGGGGACATTTGATCGGAGAACTCCTCTGTGCTCTGCTTGTTGGCCCACTTCTTTTATCTGTTATCTCTGGCCTGCCAGTTTGATCAAACAGAACTAATAAATCATCCTGGCCGGTGATTTATTTCTCCTCCAGTACGGCGGCCAATGCAGGAGTCGCCTTCCAAAGCCAAGGTATACATCAAATTAAAAAGACCTTAACAAAATTTATTTATTAAATTATGTCAAATATTTTCTCAGTGTTGTAATCTGTTTGACAAACCCTACATTGGTAGGCAGCAGGTAAACTGGTCACTCAGAACTGACGGTGTACCTACAAATGTGTAAGAGTTTT
>NW_007589177.1:0-708 GCF_000523025.1 Cynoglossus semilaevis | reverse complement strand
GTAGTTCAAACTCGTACTATAATAAAACTGTAGTAAATAATTCATATTTATAGTAAGCGTCAGTTTATAAATGGGTAAAAAACTAAAGTCATTTGTTGTCAACATATATTTTCTTACATTATGGATGTCTATGGATGTGAAATAAATGTAAACCTGACGGCGGTTACTTCCAGGTCGGACCCTAGCGTTTGCGGATGAGGCTCTACAGCGTCAGGTGTCCGACGTCGGACGTGTCAGCCTTTAATTGAGTGTGATGTGAGACGTCTGGTGTTTGGGAGCTTCACCCAGTGTTGTGACACTCAGTCACCTTGATGTGGAAAGTGAATCATTGTGGGACGTGGGGGAGGCCAGACCGTGGACGAGGAGGCGAGTCCCAGCGGGGGATCACAGATCACTGACACGTATCAGTTCTCTGATGTCTGACTGATACAACTCTGTGGTCACACTTCTGTTGACACTTACATTTTCTCCTCCAGATCCGTATCTCTGGCTCCGAGCGTCTTTAGCTGCGTTCGCACCGGAAATGCACGAGGAACGCTAGCGCTCCTTCACCGCAGGTGTAGGTGGTGAAGAAGAGTGTGAACGCGATGTGTGTTAAAGGGGTTTCACTTTTTGAAATGAAGTGGTAAAATACACTGGGAAAAATAAAAAACACAAACTATAGAATTTTTAGCGGGCACACGACAATTTCACGCTTTATTTCCATGG
>NW_007589176.1:0-708 GCF_000523025.1 Cynoglossus semilaevis | reverse complement strand
AGGGTCTTGGTGAAGCCCTCGGCCGTGCACTTCAGGATGTGTGCCGCCGCCCCCACGTTGACCGTGATGTTGGGGATGACGTTGACCACCAGCACCATGACGGAGGCGGAGATGAGGAGCTTGCGTCCCTGTTTGGTGCAGACCGTGGGCAGGATCATGGTCAGGACGCAGCGGAGCGGGTGGCACAGGAACGACACCAGGAGCACGGCCGCGCCGTAGACGCAGGCGGTCCGGACCGAGGCCCCCCGGTCGTACTTCAGGGTCTCGGACAGCCAGTGATGAAGGAGGCCCCCGGTGGCGATGGCCAGGGTGAGACAGAGGAGGAGGAGGGTGAGGACGTCTCTGCAGCCCGGGGCGGGGGCCGAGTAAACGTCCCACAGATAAACCAGACCAGACTTCAGGGTCTGTGTGGGAGACCGTGGTCCGGACCTGCAGGATAGAACAGGAACTAGTATTAAAAACCTAAAACATCTTGGACTTCACCTGCCAACAACGCCACCTCCTGGAGGGGGCGCGTAAAGACAAGTCCTACGTCAAAGACATCACACGTTACTTAACGAGGAAAGGTGAAATTCAAGTAAATCAATCATAAGTGAATCAAGTAAAAAAAGAGAAAATTTCTGAGAAAAATTAAATTGAAGAACGTTGAAAAATTATGAAAATAATACCGAATTACATTTTAGGAAAAAATATATTTCTTACAAAAAA
>NW_007589175.1:0-708 GCF_000523025.1 Cynoglossus semilaevis | reverse complement strand
TACTGTATGTTGTTGCTTGTTTGAATGAGCATTGTATGCAGCTACGTTATTAAATTAATTGGGAATATGAAATTAAATACTTTTTTACCACGTGTCTTAGTGTACTGCTGGGGTGCAGTCCAACCATATAACCCGTCTCCCGGTTCCTCTTCTCTTATCTCTATGTCGTATTTGGACATAGAGTCTCTGTGGTAGACATCATCATCGCCATCCTTGTTAATTCCAAATGCCTACAAATCACAAGTCGAGTGAAACACTTTGTATAAATACACTTCTCATTTGGATGAAAATGAAAAAACAAAGATAAATCATATCTTGTCCAAAACACCACCTACCCTTGAGTTTTTTTGTGCAACTCCACCCCTTTTCACTGACACAGGCTTAAACAGGTCAAAGTGTTCAGTATTTCCTTGGCCCAGCAGGGCCAGACCAGGGTCCAGACCACAGTATCCCAGACCTTGAACCCCTATTTTTGGGTCAAAATCTACTGGGGTGACATCTTGTGGAGCAAAGGTCACATTCGGCAGTGAAAGAAGCTCGTCCTCATCTTCCTGTCAAGGGCCAATACAAAGCAGTAAAGCAAAACGCGGTCAATTTCAATAACCAAATTCGTAAAGGAAAAAGAACAAATTAGCACAAAAATAATTTAAACTTAAATTTGAAAAGTACTTAATAACATAATAATAATATTCAAAAACCCTACACATG
>NW_007589174.1:0-708 GCF_000523025.1 Cynoglossus semilaevis | reverse complement strand
AATAAATCCTCAGTCCTGGTCTATGTCCATCTGTGATGCTGTGGTAATCAGTAGATGTCTTCATGACCTACAGACGAGGCTTCACTCCAGTGTTCCTCGGAGCTCTGAGACCGAGGAGGTGGTGGAAGCTCTGCAGGACGAGAACCGCTCCCTCAAGTCTCAGCTGGAGGAGGCCAAGAGAGGAGTCTCCCGTCTGACCAAGGAGAAGGATGAGCTCGCCCGGCGGCTGGAGGAGAGAGACCTGGAGAGGGAAGCGCTGCGGCGAGGCAAGAGCGAGCTGGAGGAGCAGAAGAGGCTGCTGGACCGAGCTCTGGAGAAGATCAGCAAAGAGGTGTGGTGTAGAACGCCGTCCAATCAAGAGATGATGAAGATGGAGATGTATTGACTCATCCTCTTGTTCTGCGGTCTGTTTCCTCTCATCAGATGGAGATGATGATGGAAGATTCCCGTCAGTCCGTGACCTCACTGCACACACAGCTCGATGACTTCAGGGAGCGATCCAGGAAGGAACTGCTGGAGGCACAGCGTAACAGCAAAGACAGACTGGCTGAGCTGCAGCGAGCCCAGAGCAACCTGAAGGCCCAGCAAGATGAGGTGAGCTCACTGGATTAGACTGAAACAGTCCAGGACGTAGTAGACACTTCTGGAACATCTCCTCCTCAGAAATCATTTTAATTGAACTGTACGTTCTGGTTTAGTCAGGGCCCC
>NW_007589173.1:0-708 GCF_000523025.1 Cynoglossus semilaevis | reverse complement strand
AAGTAGTGGTGTCTTAATGACAGAGAATATATTATGCATACTTTTATTTTGAAGAAGCATCTTTATGAATGAAACTACATCACTTCCGGCTACAACAAGCCTTCAGCCGGTGTTGTTTACTGTGTAAATAATGGACAAAAATGTCTTCCGTTGCGTTGAATGTAACGAACAAGCCACAGAGCTTCACCGGGACTACAGCAACGGGATCCTGACGATCACTATATGCGTACGTTTCAATGTCTTCCTGTGTAAATTTGCGTTTACCTGTTGAAAGCTAACGAGCCGAGCAGCACCAAAACAAACCTCCTGTTCATGTTCAGTCACGGCTGTGTCTGTTTTTCAGGGGTCCTGCCAAAAGCCTGTGGATAAATACATCGAGTACGACCCTGTGATCATCCTGATTGACGCCCTTCTATGCAAGACCCAGGCTTTTAGGCACATTTTGTTCAACACCACATTGAATGTAAGTTACTGTACCACGTGACCTTTAGCTGCAAACTGCAGGCATTGTACCAGTGGACACACAGTAGCTGTGTTACGGTAGATGAGGGAGGAATCTAATGTTTATTCTGCAGCAGTGAAGATTTGAAGAAAGCTAATTTCTTAAAATTATTGTGAGGATTTGCTGGGGAAAATCCATTTCCCTAATTAAAGATCTGACTCTGGGATCATCTGAGCATCATCTGTGCTGTTGTTGTCTCTCCTCCT
>NW_007589172.1:0-708 GCF_000523025.1 Cynoglossus semilaevis | reverse complement strand
AAAAACCAGCCGTTGTCATTAGAAAGTGATCAGTTTCACAGCTGGTTTTTCAGCTCTGAACCTAAAACCTGCCTCAAACTTCTCTAATTCTGAGGAGTCTGCCTGCTCAGAATATCAAATCCAGCACTGCTCTACACAGCAGTCAGACAAACAGCCTGGCAGTGAAGACAGGCTGATCACCAGAGTGGGAGGCAGATGAAGTTTGGCAGAGTTAATTATACAGACAACATCTTTCATCTCCACATCTGTGACTCACTTCTTCACCATCTCATTTCATTTCATTAAATGCCTTCATTTATACAGTGACAGCTATGGTGAGGCTCAACCCGAGGCACAGGCTGATGTCACACGTTGATGGATTGATTGAGACCTGGAAATAATACGGTATCACCGAGTCTGTGCAGGAACGTCAAGTTAGTGAAGGCACAAAAGCAAAAGAAAACCAGTCGGCGAATAAACGTTTTTCTGGTAGAAAGTCGCAGAATCAAAACCAAAAAAACAAATCTGGAGGACGGTTGCTTGTTTGTCTGGTTAGCTGGTTAAGTGGTTGGTTGGTTGGTTATCAGCCATGTTACTTCCTTTTGCTGAATTATTTCCTTTAGTTTTCCCTCCCACTCCTCACCCTGCAGTTTCTGCAGTGGAATCCATATAATGGACATAAAAAAGTTCAAAAAACGGCCGAAAGACAAAGACAGGTTAAATCTCAAA
>NW_007589171.1:0-708 GCF_000523025.1 Cynoglossus semilaevis | reverse complement strand
GGGGGGATAATGTAACAAAGCTCCTTGAAAATCCTTCCTAAACCGGTCCTTGTGGTCCTCAGTGTTCCAGATCTCAGGGATTACAGCGTCCAGGTCGGTCTCAAGCACCTCAACGAGTCCTCAAACCACCCGAGATTACGCATCTCCCGCCTGATATGCGGCCCCGAAGGATCCAACCTGGTGATGTTGAAGCTGGCAGAGTAAGTGTTCAGACGTTTCCACAGACGGTGGGGATTTTAATATTAGGAAACAACATGTGCCATGCTGTGCATGAGGGATTGATTTTCATCTTCCCCACCACGGTCAGGACTGTGTTGATTTTCACAATGTTATTGTGTTGATTTTCTTTGATTGATTCCATCTCCGTGGCACACTGACTCATGCTGAGGCCCAGAGTTTGCAAAAAATTAAATTGTATTTAAATCAGTCAAAGTGCAGAAATGAAAAAATAAATGTGTTCAAAAAAAAGTTTTTAACTGTTTCAACATGACCTTGTTGTTTCCAATTTATGGTCAGTACAAAGCTCATTTACAGTGACGTGTTCACTGAAAACAAGACAAATGGCAACACCACGTTTTAATATTGCTGTAATTACTTTATTAGTTCATTAGAACATTCTGTGTTTTCCACACAGACATCTGCCTCCAGATCAGTTCTCTAACCTCCGGACTCCCAGAAGCAAATCATATTTGTTGAATTTTATATTTT
>NW_007589170.1:0-708 GCF_000523025.1 Cynoglossus semilaevis | reverse complement strand
GTGAATGTTTTTTGCTTTTAAACCTTTTTCTCAGACACAGGCGATGGTTTTCCCCCACAGTTATCAGCTCTGGCTCCACCTGTGACAACAGCTCAGTGTTCCCACTGACGGAGGCCGACACTCTGGTGCCAGTCAATCACTTCACCCAGTGCCACGTGCACAGCTAACCCACATCTTTGAATGAGAGAAGTTTTAGAAATGCTCAGGATTTTCTTCTTCTTTATTGTTCTGGCCTCCTGGCCCACAGTTCAAGCTGGGCCTCAGACCAACCTCCACGCCAACATCACGGACCAGGAGCTGTTCTGGGGTGCAGACCAGTATGAGTTTGCTGTGGTGGTTCCTGCTGCCGGCCTGGAGTGTTTCTGGCACTTTGCTCACCATGGCGAGCACTTCTACCTGACCTTTCAGGTGAGAGAGAATGTGGGAATGGCGACTGCTTTCTCTTACAGTTGTTTCAGCTCTTTGTATATATTTTTTATTATGTATATTAGTGTTGTGTTGGAACTTTCATCATGTACTCCAGTGTGTTGAATGTATTTACATACACACATGTCTTAGCCAGTGGTAGTTATTAACATTTGACAAGGTTTTGTGGTATTGTCTTAAGGGTTGGAATACACTTTGTTAAAAACTCTGTAAAGTCTGACAGAAAAATTTATAAAATTTCAATTTAAAAAAATATTTTTGAAATATATATATATATATATA
>NW_007589169.1:0-708 GCF_000523025.1 Cynoglossus semilaevis | reverse complement strand
TCTGTAACTGTCCCTTTAATGGTAGACAAGGTAATCCTTGTTACTCAGCACTGAATGTCCTCACTGGGAATGATTTACGTTTGTTTTTGTGACCGACCCGTTAATGAGACCAAATAAATCCTTTTCCTTCTTTATGGCTCAGTTCTCTCTAATGGATTTGTTAAGTCAAGGTTTGCGCGACAACTCACGTATTTCTGAACATAATCGTGCAGGAGAAAACATCCATCCAAGCTTGGGGTGAGTGTCCCCTCAAGCACAGACCATACAAGTTCACACCAGTCAGCTCAAAACCTGTTAATCTGAAACTGTATTTCAAGGGCTCCCGTCTGCGTCGTTGCCCTCTAAGGCATATGACTCGGCGGGTTAGAACAGACCATCTGTTCCAGCGTACTGGCCAGATCACTGTTGGTCAGGACTGGCTGAGCAGGAATCACAGAATCAGCCTTTGTTGGTGGCAGTAGGAGTGAGAGGAATATCTAAGTATCTTTTAAACTTTATTGTCTGCACAGCTCTTTTAAAATGTAAATTACCGGCTGTGAGCGCCTGCCTTTGACAGTACGTACGTAGAACTGGGGTCACAGCCCTGGTCTGTCAGGAGTTAGGTGTCCTAACAGGAAACTGAGGGATATTTGCACTAATACTGAGAAATGTCACTTAACAAGTCTGACACAGCATTCTATAGAGAAAAGCTGTGTGCAGACTGAAGTT
>NW_007589168.1:0-708 GCF_000523025.1 Cynoglossus semilaevis | reverse complement strand
CTCCTCCTATTATTTTACAGAGAAACACTGGAGCCAAAGCTTGAGAAAGAAGTAAAAGTAGTCGTAAAGATGGATAAATAAATGAATAACTGAAATCAAATATTGATCATTCATTGGTAGCAGTATGTATATTCTACTATACTATTCCTTTTGAGGTTTTTCTCCGTGTTACTGGGATGTCAGTGTTGGGGCCTAATGCGTCCGTGCATCGGCTCCCTCTGTTGGCTACGTTTAATTGGACCCTCACTCTTCGTCTTCCTGCCTCTTCCTTTGATCATAAAGAAGACCTCGGCAAAAAGGTGCACACACGGGTGCCACAGGGAATCCAGTGCTTTCACTTGATGCTCTGCTGGAATCTGTGGTTTGACAGAAGGTTCTTGCCTGTGATCAGATCTACTGAGGAGCCTTCTACGATCCTGCTGTCACTGGGAATGATGAGGAGGCTCAAGTACAACGAAGAAACCTCGGGTAAACACTGAGGGTTGAACGGTCACTATGACCAATTTAGTGATAAGGTGTGAAGTAAAATCATATATAATCTATGGCCAACATTCTGCCCCCTTGACTCTGGACTACTGCCCCAGGCTGTAGAAAGACTTTGGTCGAGTTCTTCCTCAGTTGTTCCTCGGCATCAGCATTCATTTGATGGTTGAATAATAAAGTCACAAACAGAGCTGTTTGACTTTGTTGTCAGCTGTGGTCAACGAC
>NW_007589167.1:0-708 GCF_000523025.1 Cynoglossus semilaevis | reverse complement strand
AAAAAAAAAAAAGAATTTAAAAATATATATCACTTTCACAAACAACACTGAGGCTGTGCTCCTTCAGTTAGTGTGATTCAACAGTTCATTATCAAAAAAAATGAAGTGTTTTTTTCCTGTCCTTATTCATCATTTCCTTTTTCTAATTAACAACAACTTCACGGTGATAGAAATAAAAAACATTTATTTCTCAAAAATAAAACAGGAGACTAAGCCCAGCAGATGAGTAAGTCTGGATGTGGCCACAATCTGTGATATTTTCAAACTGGATTTCAGGTGACGTGACAGACTAACGTGCCAGCGTTTCACGCCCTTAACGCTGTTGCCTTTTACCACGGAAAAGCTGTGCGAGTGAGTAAACCTCACGAGTAGTCCGAGCGCCGAAGGAAAAACAACTTCAGAGAGCAGTAACCTGAAATATGAGATAAGAGACTTGTATTCTCATGTTTGACATCACTCAGCGAGTATGAGAGGAAGCCCGTTGTTTACAGTGCACGTCTGTTGATGACGGCGTGAGGGGTAAACGGAGAAATGCCTGGTCTGCCAGCCCCGTGAGGGCCCCACGAGAGTCCAACTGCCGTGATCTATGGCCTGTCTGACTGCTGAGGTCAGAGCAGAGCAGCCCTGGAAGTGGGGAATTAGCAGCCCTTTGCAATTAGAGCCCTGACCACAGGCAAAAAACGCTGTATTGCATCACGGAGCAGAACG
>NW_007589166.1:0-708 GCF_000523025.1 Cynoglossus semilaevis | reverse complement strand
TTTTTTTTGTTCTAGAAACCAATGCCAGTTCTTAATTATCAATTGAGTCAATATCAATTAAATGTAATTAAAAGCCTTCATAGCTTTTACACCCATAGAAACCTCTGTCTCTCACTAAAACAAAGTGTCTCTGTAAACCAAGTCTCCTTAAAATAATCTTTATTGTATGGTGTTGTTATATTTCACCATCAGTTCATTCAACTACCATCACTACCACTCGTCAATACTGTTCGTCCTTGGAGGCTTGTTACGGAGGAGGATGATGTCACTGTCAGCTGAGGATGGACATAAAAAGCAAAGGTCCTGGACATCCTGGACAGGTCATTAGCAATCTTCAAGGCCAACATACAGGAAGAGGAAACCATTCAGATCTTTGCCTGTAGACCAGCCTCTCCTAAACACTGTGTCAGGGCCCAGAGTTGAGTTATTTGGACTGACAAATACATTTGCTCAAATTCTTTGATCAGTCTACTCTCCCATGAAGACACGAGATCAATGAAAATAGTCAAAAATGATGAAAATCAAAATCAAATATTTTCAGGCGGCACAGCGCTTTGGGCAAATACAGTGACGACGAGCAGTGAGTAGGTGCAAACTCAACCCAAACCACGGTGACGACACGAAAACAGAAAGTTTTATTTCTTTCTCATTAACAGAATAATTATTTAAATAGTTAATTTAAAAGTAAACAAATCCTTCTGTTCTAAA
>NW_007589165.1:0-709 GCF_000523025.1 Cynoglossus semilaevis | reverse complement strand
TTTTTTTTTTTTGTCGATCACTAGATATTTCAGACGACCCCATTTGAAAAATGTGTGGTTGTGACTCCAAGGTTGATCAACACTGCTCTATGGACTTTTGCAAACATTTTAATGTGTAAACAGTCTCACAATTACCTGAAATCTTCCTCTCAAATGTGCTGTAGGGGATTTTTTCCGCATTTGAAAAAAATGGCAGTTTTTAATTTTCATTAGAGAAACTTCAATTTCTACTCCGTATGTTTTAATGCCTCTGTGAGGCACACATTATGAGAATAACTAAGACCTGAGATATGTTACACACCAAGGCTCATTACATCCCATGTATAATGATCTCATAAAAAAAGCAGCAAAGTGTGACATATTCTTACTCTTCTTCCTGCGAGGTATGAAAGCCATATTCTTTCACTCCGCACTTTCCCGGTGGTGTAGTGAGGAGAAGACTAATAGAGCTAATCTAATCTAATCTGAGCAGCAGCACGGCAGAATGGCTCATGAAATGACTGGAGTTTGTCTGCAGCTGTTTCCCTTATGACTGCGGATTGACAATTTGCTAGTATCATATGTACCAGTGTAAATAGGACTCCAAAGGCATTTTACTACACACATCAGCTTTATTTATTCCTTTACATCTTTTTTCTTTCATGAAATAAAGACGTCCGAATGATTCATTCCGCACTATTCCACAGCTTGAATATAAGTTCAAATCAGA
>NW_007589164.1:0-709 GCF_000523025.1 Cynoglossus semilaevis | reverse complement strand
CCTTTATTGTAGCTCAATTATATATTTTCACTGATTAGTCTAAACACTATTGTTCAACCAGAGTTGAGGACCGACTTTCAAAGCCACCATCTAAAAACATAATTACAGAAAAAGAATTTCCGACATTCGATGAAAACAAATATATAAACTTAAAGTTGATTTGTTGCCTGGCCGTGACCCGATTTAATTAAAGCTGCATCTCCATCACAACAAGCTCCGACCGCAGGCTATGTAATAATTATGTGCATTTTTATTGTATTCCTTGACGTGAGATGTCTGTCTGCAGCATGACAGCGTCACCACCAACCCACCTGTGGTGCAGACGCCTTATTGTAATGTACCATCATCCCTGACCGTGTTAATGCTGACTCACCTTCTCTCAACACACACTCTGTCACCAACCATCAAACCAGTTGACCATTAAAGCCTGGTTAATTTCCCATTGGATCATTTAGAAGTGTTTTCAGATCACTGATTGCTGTGCTGCATGTGTGGTGTGAAATTAAATGTAATACGATCAATTTACTATCAGCCTAGAGAAATTAGCTCGAGTGCCTCGTAGAGAAATAACTTTCAAAATAATAGAAAAAAAAAGGAATTTTAATTCATATTTTCTGTATATGTAGGTCAAGGCTATTCCAAAACGTTTATGAGATTTTCATCATCATTGGCAGTACCAATATTGATATTGATTAATTGAAAGAAGAAA
>NW_007589163.1:0-709 GCF_000523025.1 Cynoglossus semilaevis | reverse complement strand
AAAAAAAAGACTAATATTTGGTTGAAAAAGAGCAGCTGCCTGGTGTCTCTTCCGTGCGTTGTCTCTCATGAAGTCATCTGACAATTTTCTGGCTCTTTGCTTAATCCACCCAGCCAACTTCTCATCTGTTGTGAAGAAGCAGCTCGGGTCTCTATTCAGCACAGCTGCTTGCCTTCAGCCATATTTCCAAAATGTTATAAGAACGAGAATTTGGTCATTGGAAAAAAAAACTGGCTGCATAAAACATAGAGGTTAGACAAATGAATCTTTAAGCAATAGTTCGTGTTCACCATCACACGTATAAGGTGCTTTTTTTTTTTCATATTGAAACAACTGATACCTCAACATGTGACAAACTGTCACCGATATGGCATGACACGGAAAGACCTTTTGAACGCCTTCCCAGGAATGACTATTTATAGCCACAAAACATTTAAAAAAAAGGAAATAATAATTCCTGTGTGTGTTATGCCAGGGGATCTCCGTTCTCCAGTCTGTCAAGGCTCTGTGTTTTTGTGTGTTGAGATTCGTCTTACAAAACAATCGAATGGGGTTTGTTCCTTGTTCGTTCTGGAGGCTCTGTGCTGCCAAAGCCAGGTCAATATTTCCTACGTTCTCTAGTAAGTTCTTGGCTTAACGGGGGCTAAATATTTCCCTGGTTATTAGTTCTTCTACTTCGACTGTGGAAAGGTACCTGGAGTCTCGCTTC
>NW_007589162.1:0-709 GCF_000523025.1 Cynoglossus semilaevis | reverse complement strand
TTGCGTACTTGTTCCCAGTGATTCTCCAAAATGTGGGCGTGGTCAACATGCGTGCTTTAGAGTTAAAGTTCTAGAACATTCCGGACTCATTCGTGTCACTTATGTCCAACTGTTTGTTGGTACGTGTCAGGTTTAGACTGGGGACGACTCGTCGGGATGGAGTGACCCCTAGTTTGGACCAACTCTACTGCAAACAGCTGTTCTTCATCCTGTCAGGAATTACTTTATTTCACTTCAAAAAACATTCACTTTATTTTATTATATTACCTTTGATCTCTGCTACTAATGAGATCAAAGGTAACATAAGCGTTTATTAACAAGCAATGCCAAAGTACCGATCTTCAACAAATGTTCCAAATGTTTGTAGAACTTATTGAGAGTTGACTGATTCAAACCCATGACCTTGTGGATGTAAGGCAACCCTTCTGCCCACTGAGCTGCAGCTACCAATCACCAACCTTGACCTAGTCCTTAGTTTGACCCCCCAGAACGCTAGTCCTGGACAAGCAGAACCTTCTCTCTGTCCTAGAACCTTTTGTTCCAGTAACTCTTGGTAGCAGCAACTGTTGTCATCAAACCAGGAACTTCAGGTACTCTTTTAGTACTGAGTACTCAGTACTATTTGTACTGAGTACTGAGTACTGTTAGCTCTGGCAACAGGAGAGCCTTTAAAGGAGATTACATCCAGTTCCTGGTTCCAGTTCCTGGT
>NW_007589161.1:0-709 GCF_000523025.1 Cynoglossus semilaevis | reverse complement strand
AAAAAAATGTGTAAAAGGCTGTGGCGTATTGTACTCTCTACAATCAGAATTAGGCACACATGTTGTCTTCACCTCTAACTGCAAGGAACATTTACTTTAAGTATGTTCCCTTTATGTTATACTTTTAAATAATATTGTTCTAATCATTTATTTAAAACTGATAATGTGCAGTTTTGTTTGAAAATATTAAATCCAAACAGATCTATTAGCACCAAGAAAAATGTTCCACTCTTGCTCTTACATATTTTAAACACCAGGGGCGCACAATACAGGGTCCTATGTTGGTACAGCTGCACAAGCCATGTCACTTGTACAAAGTTGTTTTTGGCTTATCTCACAGAGTCAATATTTAGTGTCGGTGTCAGAATTACTGGACACTGAGTCAAAGTTTATGAATGAAATGGTCGAAAGGTTCAGTGTTGACAACACACATAACCAGGTCAAAGTATCAGTGAGTATTACTGCAGCTAACGTTGTCATAACACTATCATGAGTCAGCGGCTTTTCTGTTGGCCATATCAACACTGAGCTGCTGCCTGTTACTGTTGGTGAGAGACTGATAACACAGGACTGGACTGGATCTGCAGTCAATGCTTCGTTGAAGGTGGAGCTCTGGTAATCATTATTGGAGTTTATTGTCACATAAAATAATACACTAACACAGATAAGAAGCTGTGCTCTGTTTGCACATGTTAGTTGACTGTTGTTT
>NW_007589160.1:0-709 GCF_000523025.1 Cynoglossus semilaevis | reverse complement strand
CATTTTCTTTATAACAAAATTGAGCTAAAAGAGCAGTGAGAACTTTCTTTATTAACCACTGTGTGTATGTGTGTGTTTCTTAACTTCTTAGGCTGGTCTAACAACATACTACCATCCTGGTATTAACCTTAAGAAAGTCCACTATGACAGCATCAAACTATACGAGTCTCTGGAGGCTGAAACTGGCCAGGTGAGTGGAATTACTCATTTGTTGTACCTTATGTGTGTTTACGTGTTTGTTTGTTTTTTAATGAACTTCATTTACTGATTGTCCTCATTTGCAGGCGGTGGGCTTTCACCAGCCTGGCAGTGTCAGAATTGCCTCCACACCAGCTCGAGTGGATGAGATGCGGTACCAAATGACCCGCACGCACTGGCACGTGACGCAACAGTACTTTATTGAACCTGAGAAAGTCCAGGAACTCTTTCCGTTACTTAACATGGACAAGGTCTGAATAGTAGTAATAGTTTGATTCTTAAACTGGGGCACCTGAAAAGTAGAGTAAAACTTCGTTAGTATCCAAACTTGAATCTAAACACATTTAAATGAAGAAAAGAAAGAAACTAGAATTTCTGTATCTCTGAACCGTTGTTACATTACACCATGTTGTACTGTCATTTTATAGGCCCGTTTTAAAAGACGTGCGATTGGCAAATGCAGATTGACAGTAACCTATTTATTCATTAGCTATTTACAAAAACAAGTAGT
>NW_007589159.1:0-709 GCF_000523025.1 Cynoglossus semilaevis | reverse complement strand
GGTTCTCTGACTTGAACCCGTTCGTCCGCTTCAGCCTCCGTTTAATCTGCGTGAAAGCGTTTCTACACTTGTTTTCATAATTAGCCTCATAAATAACCTATTAGCATCGTAATTTAATCGACAGCTGTTGCTGTCAGCGCCGCTACTGAGAACCTGCCACCTCCACGACACTCACTCTTCTGTCAACGCCTCAGGA
This sequence comes from Cynoglossus semilaevis, assembly GCF_000523025.1. Lineage (NCBI taxonomy): Eukaryota > Metazoa > Chordata > Actinopteri > Pleuronectiformes > Cynoglossidae > Cynoglossus > Cynoglossus semilaevis. Next base: position 513 of record NW_007589159.1, on the reverse strand, counting down.
GTAAACATGGCGTTGAGTCACGAACACTTCACCATCGCACAGTAGTTAATGGATCGTCTAGCCTCAAATCACAGAGCGATGTCCAGGAGTTCTGTCTGGACGTCAGGATGTCCAATTGCGTCGTCGATTTGCGCGTCGTCGCGCCGTTTACGTTGATTGTAAATGTGGAGATGACGCTCGATTCACGTCTGTCGTGTTCGGCGTGTTGTACGACGGGCCTTGAGTTTGATGTTATGTTTTCTAAATGCATTTTCTTACGTTGTGTCAGTGTGGCGCCACCTACAGCACAGACTTATATAGATGTTAAAGACTCCACAGGCAGCACGTCTTCAGACTGATTTGACGGATCGTTTCGCTCAGGTTTGAACGTCGGTTTTGAAATTGCGAGTCAAGCGAAGCCAAGTCTGTTTTCAGTCTGACAGACTTGAACTTGTAGCGTAGCCTGAGAGGAAGCAGCGAAGAAGAGGAGCAGGAGTAGAAAATGGGATTAATGACAGCCGTGGAAATGTATTG
>NW_007589158.1:0-709 GCF_000523025.1 Cynoglossus semilaevis | reverse complement strand
TCCAACATTTTTGGAAAATCTATGGAGAAACGTCAGTGCGTTCAGTTGACATATGTTAGCCTTAAAACATGAATATATGTCAAAGGTATATTTCAAAGATGTTGTAAAAAGAATTGACATTTACACTCTGATCCAGTGGTCTCCACGTTGGTATGAAAGACGGTAAAAACACGTCTTCTCTGTTCACTCTTCCATCGTCTGAAGCTCGAGGTTTCTCAATCACAAGCTCAACTTCAGAGTATAAAGTGAGTTTCCATGCCTCCCTGGAACACCCGTCCTTCTGGGGGTATCCTAGGAAGACCCCAGGTGGGTTACGTAATACATCCTGTGAGGTCGGTGTCAAACCCAGGGTCACATCCCAGCTGGGAATCCCTGGAAATCCCTGGAAATCCCTTCAAAGAGACGGTCCTCAGGCCAAGGCTCACACCTGGTTACGATGGTCTTTAGTTATTTTCATTTATTGTTGTTCAGCACTTTATTATCTATTTATATCTGATCCGTGATCCTGTCAGTCATAGTCCGTGGTCTGACAACAACATCGGCGTCACCGTGGTAACTGAACCTCCTCTGACTCCAGCTCTACTTTCCATTATCTCTGCTGCATTTTTAAAAGCTTTCCTAAAGATGACAGTGTGGGAATGGAATGAGGCTCCAGATGTGCACGGTGCAGCAGGAAAGGGAGGAAGGAGCACGCAGGTCACGAGCGCGC
>NW_007589157.1:0-709 GCF_000523025.1 Cynoglossus semilaevis | reverse complement strand
ACGTCTAGGTGGGATCAGACTGGGCTGGATGTACAGCAGGAACACAGCATGGGTCCTTCAGCGGGGCGACTGATGCGCAGCTAAGGTCTGGATCCTGCTGGGAACTCTGGGTTTGTTGTGAGAGGGAAGATCTACAGAAGCAGGATTGAGTTCTGGTAGAATTCCTTTGGTCTGCTGTGGGCAGGAAAAGCGTCCTGGTGTTTTTAATGGGACACTGATGTGGGTTGTGTTATCAAGGCGATCTGAAACTCTTTCCTAACGTGTAAAACATCACTTCAGGTTAAATATTACATCAGCTTGATGCTCGTCTCTGGAGAGTGATAAAGAGGCTGTGTGGTTTCCACCTTTGTGGATTTTGACATTCGTTCTGGTCAAGTGTGGAGCCGAGATGATTTCAGTGACAGCGTCTGGACTCTGTCCTGTCGGCCATGTTGATGGATCACCGACGTTGCAGGTAATCTGTTTAAAGAAAGGACTGAGGGCGAAGAGTCTGACGGAGTACCTGACCCCGTAGGAGTACACGTGATGTAGTGAAGCTGTATATATGTAGCACAGCTACATATATCAGGTTTAAGATGACCCTTGACCCAGCGCATGGCTATTGGTATGAAAGGAATTATTTTGCCACATCCTGGAGGGGCGGGGGGTCAATTAAAGCAACTGGTTGGACACAGATTTTTCACGTGTTTTTATTCCTAATCAATACTGA
>NW_007589156.1:0-709 GCF_000523025.1 Cynoglossus semilaevis | reverse complement strand
TTCTTTCTTTTTTGTAATGGGGATTGCTTTGTACCTTTGAGAGCATTAGTGTGAATTTAATTAAGATGCGAGGATACACTTCCTTTAAGTGGATTCCCAAATATACCAGACTGAGGGAAATGCTAGCCGTGGCGCGGGTGAACGCGAGGGGGCCGCGAGAACCTACACACAAACTCAAAGTGACAAGGGAAAAGCAGCCCTGGACGCGAAAACCACCAAAAAACCTTTGGCTTCGACTTAGGCAATCTGTTTGGTGCCACTGCAGACATTTCTCCAAGAATGGCAATTTGTTGAATCCGCCTGAGCCAAACCAAAAGTGAGCCGCGTTCCACTGCCTGCGCTGCCTCCAGACACTAATTAGCGCTGAGAGTCTAGTGTGAACATACAGCGTTGTTCACAGAAGAGGGCAATCTGTAGCTCAAACAGATGGTTCCGCCAACAAACAAGATAAGAGGTCCATTACTTAACACTATTAAAACACACGTGTTCCGGATAATTCCTGCACCCCCCTCTGCATGGGACGTGTTTGTTTTTCGGCGTGTGCGTGTGGAAATGGAAATGTATGATCGACAACAAAATACAGCTGTGCTAATTAACTGGAGCTGCACCTCATTATGAGCTAATTTATTTTGGCATCTGGCCAGTCAAGCAGGATGAAGAGCAGCGATGGCTGATGAGCAAATTAGCCTCGGATTCCATTTTTTTTTTT
>NW_007589155.1:0-709 GCF_000523025.1 Cynoglossus semilaevis | reverse complement strand
AAAAAAGTTGAACTTACAAGCAGCAGCATGGCCAGCTGAAAGAAAATGGGTGAAAAACAGTATAATTGTTACTCAACCGTATGTTGGAAAAAGGACAAATGTCTTAATAGGTAAATGTTACGTTTTGTTGTTTTTTTACCAGAATTAAATGTAAAAATGTGATCATATAAAAAATTACAACTTGTTTTTTGATAAAATCTTACCTAAGACCTAAAATACTTTTAAAAAAATCTTAAGGAATAATAAATTTCACTACATCAAACGTCTAACTCCGTAGTACTTGTATTAAAACCTAAACAGCCTGCAATCATAACTTATTACCAATAAGAAATAAATAAATCCCACTCACCCACGAGGGCCAGAGTCAGGGTAAGCACCAACTCTCTCATGATTCAGTGTGCTGTGGGAGCAGCTTCGTGCAAACAGCCTTTTATAGAAAGAAAATGTGCTGATTTCATGGTCAATTTTAACTGACCCGTACAGTCAACGTGTACCGGTCAGTCAAAGTAACATCTTTAGATAAATGTCACTCATTGGGGCAGAAAAAAGATGGCAGATCTGAGACAAGGTTTGTATCTGGGATAAAAAGTTAGGTTGACCTTGTTCCACAGAAATGTGCCAAATATTTCGACATATTGACTTTGCTGCATCTGTTTAATATGCAGAGGGTGTTACAATTCTAACACTATTTCAACAACCGTTTTCAGCT
>NW_007589154.1:0-709 GCF_000523025.1 Cynoglossus semilaevis | reverse complement strand
GCGAGGAACTCCAAGGGCATCTATATAGGTAGGGTCGTTTTCGGAGGTCCGTGTTGTCGTTCGCTTCCTACGTCCCCACAGTTCAGGTGCTGACCTGGAGAGCTGTGAGACTAGATCTGTAACGGTCATTGGGTATACAGAGACAGGTATTATCAGTGTTATCAATGCACAATATCCAGATGCATTCACAGGGAGACTGTCAAATAGTCTGCTGTCCCCGCACCACCACCAAATATCCCCTCTACATACCGGTTTGAACGTCCTGGTTACGCTCAATATGCTGGAACACCACGAAATCGACAGATTTCCTAATTTACTACCACTTCCAGTCATATTAACACAAGTGAAATTTCCTCGGGCAACATTTTTGGAAAATATAGGTTTCTTCTTTTCTTCCCTGGTATTTGGGAAAATTTGGTCCCAGTCTGTACAATTTAGTGTCGTGGGGTTGGTTTTTGTCATTACATCCAGGACACAGGAGGCTGGCATGCTGGCGGGGACAATTTGGAGCAATGGTCGTGGTCCCATGCATACAATACAGTCTTGCTTGGTTGAGTTAGCTGCCTGCTCTATAATTAGCAACCAATTGTTATTATGGCCTGAGATTCCCGTACTAAACCTAAACCAATCATCTGCGGTTAAATTTCCTTAAAACAAGGATCCTTCCTCCCTGCTGCTTAGTGCGTTCAGGCATAGAGGGTTTGGTTTG
>NW_007589153.1:0-709 GCF_000523025.1 Cynoglossus semilaevis | reverse complement strand
TTTTTTTTTTTTTTTTTTAGTGCCACAACACCTACACTGAAGCACCGTCTGCAGAGAAACGTTGCAGCAGTGCAGTGGAAGCCACTGTGTGCGTCTGCTTTGGCGGTGGCTTGTCAGAATTGCGTGCTCATCTGGAACGTTGACCCCTGCTCACTGTCCACCAGGTACAGTAGAACTGACAGTCTGTGATTATCTTTAAAAAAACTGTAAATACAAAAAAAACAACAACAAAAGTATGTCTTTAAAATGTAATCTTGCCTGGTTTATAATGTTGTCTCCTCATTGGCTGTTTTCTGTTTTGACCCGACCAGACCTTCATCTGGCTGTGCTCAGGTTTTATCTCATCCCGGCCATTCCCCGGTCACTTCCATCGCCTGGTCTCCGTGTGGGTCCCTGCTTGTCTCTGCGTCTCCTGTGGACACCGCAGTGATGGTAGAATACAATAGTTTACACACATATGTCATTTTGTGATGTCTGTAACTGTGGGCTGTATGTGTATGTGATTATATGCATATATATTTATGACCAGATTTGGGACGTCGCTGCAGAAAGCTGCGTGCCACTCCAGCGGGTCGGAGGAGGCGGAGTCACCTTCCTGTCCTGGTCTCCTGATGGCGGTCATGTCATGTCTTCTACTCCTTCTGCCCTGTTCAGGTCAGTCTGCAGGTCACAGAATAGTTGAGCCTGTTTTTAATGTATTGATTAGGAT
>NW_007589152.1:0-709 GCF_000523025.1 Cynoglossus semilaevis | reverse complement strand
TTAAATCTTTATCTTGTGACGTCAACATTCCAGAAGCAGAAATTTTATTTTAAAAAGAAACATTTAAAGAACGTTAGCAGCGCAGGGCTGGCTTTAATGATCGTTCATTCACGGGACTCCAACCGCGACGTGTCTGTGAGAAAACATGACAGAAAAAGAAGAAAAGCCAAAGAAAAGGCAGAGTTAAATCCAGTGCTGATACTGACACTGATACTAATCTGTGGGCAAGGTCAAAGACCCAGTTACACACCAGGGGCTACGAGATCTCAGAGGTGGTGGTCAGCCTGAGCCGCCGAAGCCTTGATCACTCTCTGAGGTTCTGACCTGGGCAAATGAGAGGCCACTACCCTCGTGGCAACCGCTATCTCCCATCAGTCTTCTGTGCCGACATCTATAGACTACCTGCAGCCCCCGGGGGGGCAGAGCTATCATATGGCCACTGTACCAAGCACTCCTGTCTTTACCTTCCAGTGGAGATTTATTGTAATTAGAAGATTCCTTTACAAAAGCTTGGGATCAGCATTTCTTCCAGGATCCCTGTACGGTCCCGTGGGGGACACCTTTGATCCTGACCTTCCGACCCTTCAGGTTAAGCCTTGCCTTTGCAAATGAGTTTGACATGATGGGCCACTTCCTAATTGGTTGTTTGCTGTTTCTGATCCCCGTTGGTTAAACAATTTTGGTTCTTTCTGCCGCTTTGTTTCAACAC
>NW_007589151.1:0-710 GCF_000523025.1 Cynoglossus semilaevis | reverse complement strand
GGCATAACAAAAAAGTATATTTTTTCTAAATGTTTTCCACAAAATTTGGACGTATTAGCGTGGTTGGCTTCCAGGGGTGGGTTTTATGCTCACTGTTCACAGCTGATGGTGATTTGGCTTGATGCTGGATGCACGCACCTGCCAGCACTCCCAATTAAGACGGAGGGAGGTTCATCCTGCCAGAAGAACAGCTTCGGAGTGTTGCACACTATTGGTTGGTGAGTTGAGGCTCTAATTCTACATTGAGAAGATTACCTTGTGGCTAACTTTACTCTCTATGTCAATTAACACATAGGATTGGGATTCAAGCCTTGGGGAGAGACACTTGTTGGGATTAACACATTTGCAACGGACCACCTTTTTACCGTTCACGTCGTCACAGATTTAATCACTGTACCTTTTTTGTAAATAAACTGTGTTGATTGACTGAGTATTGTGTCTTTCAATTGGGTCCTTTTTACCGAGATTGGGAATCCATAATAATTTGCTTTAAAATCCTTAGCTATGTGGCTAAGGATTTTAAGGCAAATTAGTGTATTTTTAATATTTTTTGAGAAAGTCTTGTTTTTGGAGATTTGTTCAGGCACTTATTGGTATAGTATTATACTGTAATCAAAAGTTGGTGTGCCAAACAGACAGACAGACACACAAAAGTTTTCAAAACACTTTATTTTGAAAAGAAAACAAATGCACTAAAATGCAAGATTATG
>NW_007589150.1:0-710 GCF_000523025.1 Cynoglossus semilaevis | reverse complement strand
TTTCTGATTCACTGAGTCATATTTTAGGTCCATTGTTTATTGGTGTTGATGTGGAACAGCCTTTGGATTAAACACTTGGTTAACCTGCAGATTGGTGATTATCATCGACACACCGATTTATGTCCGTGCTTCAGTGGGTCATCACAATAAATGAGTCAGTGTGAAAATGAGAGCAAATCATTAGAGCTCATCACGTCACTGTTGAAACAACAAAATACCGCAATGCTGCACAACAGACAGTAGGTGGTATCATTCGACTGACAGACCAAATGCTGCAGCGTCTTACTGTGGGTTTAGGACTATTTGTTGAGCACAACAAAGCAACTTATCACTTGAACCTATTCAAACAAAAGGTCAGAGGTTCAATTCTGTATCCTGACGCTGAATCCCAGCCGGAGGAACAATTGAGACAAGAAACGTGTCTGGGATTTTAACCGGTGCCAAATTATATTTGCTTATATTCCACTGTGGCCACTCCCAACAACGCAGCAAAGAAATAAGGTTTAATAAGTTTACAGAGAGTACAAGAAAGTTAAACATCTACTGAGAGTAATTGATATTGAATTCCCAACTCTCTGGGTCCAGTTAGACAAAGATTTCTTTTTTCTAAGAAGCCTTATTTTGTTTTAATTTGCACACAGGGGGCATATATAAACTACTAGAAAAAAAACCCAAACATCACTAGCTCCAGCCACAAATTATTATTTTTT
>NW_007589149.1:0-710 GCF_000523025.1 Cynoglossus semilaevis | reverse complement strand
ATCACCAAAGTGAACAGTGGTCAGCTTATAAGCTCCCAGGGAGCGGTGTGTGGGTACGGTACCATGCTTAGGGCACTTCAGTGGTAACTTGGCAGCTGGTGGACTCAAAGCGGGAGCCTTCCAGACCCAAGTCCACTTCCTTAACCACTAAGCCACCACTGCCCTTAAAAAGTAAATTCAACTGTGCACATTAAAGTTACACTCTGTAAACAATTAAATGGTTAACAGTAGCTGAACAGTATTACGGACAATCTCAAATAGCATTTATAAAAAACATCACAAACTACAACAAAAGTGCAACAAATACTTGCCAACATTCATATTTAACGTAAAAACGTACTCATATTGCTGCTCAAAGGGCTGGAAATCAGAGGATAGCTTCGGATTGTACAGAAAAACACCTCATGTACTGTTCGTCTTTCTGAAAATGAATTATTTACCTCTGGACACCTACTGGTTAAATATATCACCACAATTACTACTAGCGCCCTCTAGCAGGCTGAATGAACATAATATAAAACAGTTCCAACACAACATTTATCTTCTCATGATAAGTGTTTCCCACGTCATGTGTGGGAAAGAAGGATGAGACAGATATAAAAGTTGTGTAGGCGAGACGGTGAGATATGGAGACAGAGACGTATAGAGAGAAACAAAGGGCAACAGAAGAGAGAGTCAGAGAGAGAATGATTGATTGATGTGGTCAGTGA
>NW_007589148.1:0-710 GCF_000523025.1 Cynoglossus semilaevis | reverse complement strand
GCGGGTGTAGCGGGGGCCGTGGTGGCGTCCATCCCTGCATGAGGTGCATTTCACAAGCTGCTGCCCTGGGGGATCCCGGGGTCAGCTCATTATCCTGCAGCCGTGAGACAGGGCTCAGTGTGAATCAGGACGTCAAGTGAAGCGGGCTTGTTAAGGAGCCGCTCATTAGCATCAGCACCTTCCCTCGTTAGAGCCCTGGACCCACACGGCGCTGTGGCCCGGTCAGTTTTCCACACTGACCGAAAGATTTAGGATTAATGTCAGCCGTGGCCGCAGGGTCAGCACTGTTGTGGATCAAATGACGCAGGGCTGATTGATCGGTGATGGCGGGAAGCTCCATTATTTCCACCACTCTGTGTGTCATTGGCTAAAGGAGGAGGAAAACAAAGGGCCGGCTCACAATCATTCTCATTAGATTAGTTGAACATCACGGGAAATGATATTTCAAAACCTCTTTGCAGTGTTTTTTTTTTTTAAGAGAAGTTGGTTTGAAAGGACACGAGAATTACAGTCAACAATATGCCTGATAATAAAAAAGAAAAAGATTGAACTTCGTTTGTGTTGGTCTCTTTACGTACAAACTGTCCAAAGTTGATCAAATGTTAGCGCTCCAGTGGGAGTTAGGTTACGTGATTCATGTTTTTTAGCTTTGTATTTAAGTAGAAATGACATCTTAGACCAACAGCGTTTCATGGTTAGCACTACCTCCA
>NW_007589147.1:0-710 GCF_000523025.1 Cynoglossus semilaevis | reverse complement strand
TGTGTGTTTTTAAGGCACTTTATAGAACAGAGGGAACTGACTTTAACCTGATCCTAAGGACAGGTGAAGAAATGGTGCTACCTTTAAAAACATTTCCATGAAGGATACATTTGGGAATTTCAAATTCAATTAATTACCAGCCCGCTCCTGAGTTGTGGCCTGGTCTGAGTCCGCAGCAGAATTTTCCACTTTCCCTCGTGGTCATGTTTGATTCAGCTGTAATAGACTTTTCCAGACTGAGACTTTTGGAGCCGGGAGTTTAAATTGCTTATTTATTGAAGTGAGAGAACATGGCAGCATCCAAAAGTTATTGCTACACTGTGGAGACTGATTGGATGATCCACTCGAAGAGCACTGAAGGACCCTGGGAAAAAATCAGGAGAGATGCTTTTGTCACTGGTGTTGAACTTTAGTGCAGGCTGTAATTGTTGTGGTAACGACGTGTTGTGAATATTCTAGGACTACTACAGCCTTTATTAATAATAGTAGTGTGTCTGTGTGGGTTTTTTTTTACTGGTTTAGTTTTTGTTAGTTAGTTAGTTATTGTTAGTTAGCTCTTGGTGTTGTTTTGGTAAATAACACTGGATTTATAAATCCAACATGACTTGTTTGGTGATGATTACTACCTATTTAAAGTTTTTGAACTACGTTGTAGCCCTAATAAATCCATCTTGTTCTGGTTCCATTTGGTGAGAACAGCTGACTCATAG
>NW_007589146.1:0-710 GCF_000523025.1 Cynoglossus semilaevis | reverse complement strand
AAAGGATGAAATTATTGTCCCAGAAAGAAGATAAAGATGTAGAAAGGCATTTAAAGTTGCTCATGTGTTTTCAGTCTACTTTGTTGAATGAATATTCTACCACATTCAATGCAACTGTATGGTTTCTCACCAGTATGAACTTTCTCATGTATGTTTAGATTGCTTTTTGTTGTAAATGTCTTACCACATTTAGAGCAACTGTAGGGTTTTTCCCCTGTATGAATTCTCTCATGTATCTTTAATGTGCTCTTTTCAGTATATGTTTGACCGCATTCATAACAACTAAAGGGTTTTTCCCTTGTATGTATTCTCTTATGTTTCCTCAAGTCACTTTTTTGGATAAATCCTTTGCCACATTCAGGGCAACTTAATGGCTTTTCTCCCGTATGAATTCTTTCATGTACTTTGAGCTTGTTCTTTTTAACAAATCCTTTCCCACAATTACTACAACTAAAAGCTTTCTGCACTAAATGGTTTTTTGGTAGATTTGGCTTAGAGATAAAACCATTCTCTCCAGTTGTGACTCTTTCATTCTTCAATGTCTTTAAAGATGTTGTTTGACCGGTTTCTTTCTCATAATCCTCACTGTCTTCAGTGTCATCCTCAGTTCCATGTCTTGAATGTCCATCTAGAGCTGAGTTTTTGGCTCCTTCACGCCCTCTACAGTTCTCTCTGTTGTCCTCTTGGTCACTGACGAAGATATTGAGGAT
>NW_007589145.1:0-710 GCF_000523025.1 Cynoglossus semilaevis | reverse complement strand
GTGAGCCCTACCTTTAATGAGGCGATACCACTGCTTACAGACAAGTGCGGCAGTCTTGTGTTCCTGGTAAGGTGAAAGGAATGACAGAATATATTCTAGAACTTCCTCTGGTAACTCCATCATTGTTCTTCCTGCTCCTTTGGCACAACTGTCTATGGCCCCGTCTTGTCGCCAGGACCCCATCTTTGTGTCTACTTCCTCATTTATCCCAGCAGGATCTGTACCGTCCTCCTCCGTATCCATGGCAACAAAGCATCCATCCTCATTGTCAGGGGAGCGGGACATTATTGTCTGCAGAGACATAAAGAGACAAGCTTGTGATGTATGCACCGGTGATGATGTTGCTCGGGGATATACCTAACACTAGACATAGACTGATTCAGCTATAGTTTTGAGACATAAATCAAATCATAATCTGTCATGGTAGAGCCAAATAAAGTCTTCATTCACTATAAAAGAGTTTTTTATGAATCATAGCAAATGGTTTTACAGAGAAACATCTGTCAATGTGTTTGTGTAAATGTTCCCAAGGTTAACTTATTTTAAAGGCCCTGGTAACATTATCCATCTGTAGGTATTAAAACATCTCTGTTTAGATGCATCAGATGTCATTGGTAGCCATCATTAGTGTAGAAATAACTAGCTGAAAATGTTGGCCAACTTTATGTTGGCAAGAAAATGTCTTAAGTATGTTTTTAATTAAAAGAAAA
>NW_007589144.1:0-710 GCF_000523025.1 Cynoglossus semilaevis | reverse complement strand
GGCAGGTTAAAAATGTTATATCTCGACGTCTGACTTTACCACGAGGTGCTGCTAAATCCTACAAACTACATCAGATGAAATAGGATGGACAGAAAATCTGCTATGTTCTGGAGAACTCTTAGGAGAGACAGAAAATATTTTTCAGGAAGTTATCAGCCACGTTAGGCTGAGAAATAGGATATAACAATCACAGGTGATCACAAAACCACAGGTAAAAACTGCCATGAACATGAATGTTTTTAAACACCTCCGTGGCCGACCATTCTGACCTCCGGAGGTGTTTTGTATCAAAAGCACTCTGTTCCCCCGAGGTTTCGTCTCCTGGGTGATTAACCTTCACCTAGTCTTGTGGGGAACACGTGACATTTACGAGACAGAGCAAACAGCCACTGTAACCAGTCTCTTCTGTGAACCTCGTCTGAACCAAAGTCCCACAGAGCCTCACGGCGGTAACAGGCTCTATGACATAAACCATGACAACAGCAAAACACAGAACGCCGCTAAACCACAGAGGATCAACCTCACAACGTGAAGCAAAAGACAGGAGAAAAGTTGGTGAATGTTTACTTTCTGCTACAACACAGAGACAATGGCCTGGGCTGACAGAGTCAAATGTGGTTTACATCTCTATAATACACCAGCGCACTCAGATGCCCTCTTCAAAAAGCAGCTTTACATCTTGCCTTTGGAATAACTGGACTTTTTTTTTT
>NW_007589143.1:0-710 GCF_000523025.1 Cynoglossus semilaevis | reverse complement strand
TTTATTTATTTTTATTTATTTATTTTTCCTGAGTTGCTTCAGTCGGGAACTGTTGCTCCGGGGACTGGGTTCCTCGCTGAAAGAACTCTCTGTGGGACTATAGGTTTCCGCCTGCAGCCCAGGCGTGTCCAGTTTTTTTTTTTTTTTTGGGTCCGGGGACCAGACCTGTCACAGCACATGATACACACACGATAGCGTCTGTCCTAGAATCCCTTTTCTCAGCCAATCACACACCTGGGAAATACGATATTGAGGATTTTTTTAAAAAATATTTTGTAAAAAAAAAAAAATCAAATCGAAGTTTCCTGCTGTGATTTTCAGCTCCAAACTTTTTCATGTTTTTTAAAAAAATTTTTTAATTTATTTCCGGGCAGAAAGAGTGATTATTTTTTAAATATTTTTAACTAAATTGTACTTTTGTGCTGTTTTTTTTCCTCCTGTGAAGTATTTTTTTTTTTTGGCCTTGACTTTTTTGGTGAAAAAAAAAATCTGTTTCAAAGTTGATCGACGATTTTCTTTCTCTAACATCAAATAAAGTTTTTTTTAAACAAATTTTTACGAGATTTCATGCGAACGTAGTTGAAGTATCTGCACGTACTTTTAAAAAAAACTCTGAACTCCTCCCAAACCTTTTCATTTCAAATGTTAGCCTAATTCCTTGAGTCATCGGATTATGTTTTATTTTCACCTCCTTCTCTGTTTTTTTTTTT
>NW_007589142.1:0-710 GCF_000523025.1 Cynoglossus semilaevis | reverse complement strand
AAAAATCTTACAGCTTCTCGCCTACGTCGCTCCTGCTCTTTCCTACGAGCCATTTCTCGCTCCTTGTCTACACAGAGCTTATTTTGAACAACCTGTTCTTCCTTGGGTGAGTGTCGTTGCTCAAGGTCTTTGGGAACTTTAATGCAAGTGTTTTGCAGTAAATTATATTCCTCTCTGGTTTGTTGCCGGTGTTCTTCAGCTTTGCTGGTTTGGTACAAGTCCGGTAGACTGGGGGAGACAGGAAAACTAATTAACTGAAAAGTTCCAAATCAAGTGCCCACCCCTGGCATACTGGCTGATTGTGGCTGTTTTTGAAACATTTGCAAAATCAAGACTTTTTAAACTATCAAAGCTCTATTCTTCCCACCAAAACACAAAAACATTGCCATTTAAAAAAAAAACCTTACCAGTTTTCAAGTGCTTTCTTCTTGTTTCCTTCAAATTGTTTTTTCCTAAGTGCCTTTTCCCGTTCCTCCTTTTCAATGGCAAACTTCCGGAAATGCTCAAAGCTCTCCTTTGAAGACTTGATCGTAACAGGCGCAGGCTGTTTTGCCAGTTTTGCCCAAGACTCTGCATTTTTAAGGACAATATCCTGAAATCAAAAACCCCTGTGTCTGTTAAAACGTTAAATCAAAAATTGTTAATACTATCTCAGATTAGGACAATCTGACCTAGTTTGTGCAAAATACATACACATATATACATATATA
>NW_007589141.1:0-710 GCF_000523025.1 Cynoglossus semilaevis | reverse complement strand
GCTGCTGCTGCTGCTAACCTGGGAGAAGATCAGTTCCTGTGCTCCATCTGTCTGGAGGTCTTCACTGATCCAGTCTCTACACCATGTGGACACAACTTCTGCAAAAACTGCATCAGCACCCACTGGGACAACAGTGTCCTGTTCAAATGTCCACTGTGTAATGAGGTCTTCAACACCAGACCTCAGATGAAGATCAACACTATGTTCTCTGAGATGGCCGCTCAGTTCAGATGTCAAGAAAAACCAGTTTCCGAAAAACCAGGAGAAGTTCTCTGTGACGTCTGCACTGGAACCAAAGTGAAGGCTGTGAAGTCCTGCCTGGTCTGTGTGGCCTCCTACTGTGAGACTCACCTGGAACATCACCTGACAGCTCCACGTCTGAGAAGACATCAGCTGATTGATCCTGTGGAGAATCTGGAGGACAGGATGTGCACCAAGCATGATAAACCTCTGGAGCTCTTCTGTAAGACAGACCAGACATGTGTCTGCTTGGTCTGTCCTGCTTTAGATCACAGGGATCATCAGTTTGTTCCTCTGAAGGAAGAATATGAAGAAAAGAAGGTGGAGCTGAAGACCACAGGAGCTGACGTTCAGAAGATGATCCAGGAGAGAAGAGTGAAGATTGAGGAGATCAGAGGTTCAGTGAAGGTGAGTCAGGATGAAGCAGACAGAGAGATGGCAGCAGGTGTTCAGGTCTTCACTGCTCTGAA
>NW_007589140.1:0-710 GCF_000523025.1 Cynoglossus semilaevis | reverse complement strand
ATCCGTAGTTTTTAAAGCAGCTGTTATTTAACATTAAATAAATACCCTTTGTGTTTCAATGATCCCATGCATGCTTAGACTGGAAAACTGAGGTGAGGTTGACTAAACTCTAACATGTAACTTAATCACTTGAGGTGTGAAACCCTACACGGATCACCTTTAAACACACCTTTGGATTAATTAAAATTTAATATTAAACTAACACTCCAATTAGTCTGAATATGTTATTTAAAGTGATTGTTCCTGTTTTCCACTTTGTTACCTTTCAGTTAAGTGAGCAGGTTGGTTTGATGAGCGTGGCATCAAGGAAAGAGGCACCATGAGTGCGGAGCTGGATGCCCTGACTGTGGTGAACCAGCTGCGAGACCTTGCAGCAGACCCTCTAAACCGCAGAGCTATAGTTGAGGACCAGGGCTGTCTGCCTGGTCTCATCCTCTTCCTAGATCATCCCAACCCACAGGTCGTCTACTCTGCATTATTGGTGAGCACCATTTACTGCCATCTCTCTGTTCATTAGACTGACATTGAGCAAACTACTAAAAACAACTGAACTTTTCACATTGTTGACCATGACACTGTCTCAACAAGCATAACTAAATGTGTTCACTGTATCCACAATAACCTTTTAGCTTTTTATTTAAAATAATGTTGCGATCAGTTTAAATTAAATAGTTGTTTTCATTAAAATTATTAGTTTGTCTTCTTCTTCT
>NW_007589139.1:0-711 GCF_000523025.1 Cynoglossus semilaevis | reverse complement strand
AGGCAAGCGTATTTAAATTACAAGGGACTCCAGGTGGGGTCATTACCCCATGTTGGAAACCACTCAACACAACACTTTAACCCCTGACAGATGGGTTTTGGGAAGCAGCGTCTCTGCTCGTATAGAACGTACGAATGTCAGGTCACCCAGTGGTCAGTGACAACAACAATTGTCAAGAGTGTTCAGCGTGTATCAAGAGTGATATCTAACTGAGGTCCTTACATGGACCAGGATATCTGATCTGCATTACCACATAAAAAAACTGACAAGTAAATAACAGTACAAAGAGTACAGAGTACAAAATGCGCAGTGGATGGAATTTAAAGTTGTATAATGTTGCACAGCCCTTACACCGCCCTAGTATAAATCCTGAAATACATTGTGCTTTTAAATGCCTCTGTTCTTTTTCACTCTACATTAGCCATTAGTGTTGAAATAATGAGCTGCGGGGCTTTTGAGAACTTTCAAACTATAGATACTTGTTTATCTGCTTCTTCTTTCCTCTGGAAATCCTTAAAACTGTGTGGGAGTGCAAAAATGTTCTTCTGACAGGTCCAAATATTTATGGGTTTTATCTAGCTCATTTCCATTCCAGCCCAATGATGTGGTTTTACTGAAGTTGTTTATTTTTTTTTAACCCCTATTCATCATCTTATTAGGATATACAGCAAGAAACAGGTGGGTGCACAACTGAGTCAAAGTAAAAAAAAA
>NW_007589138.1:0-711 GCF_000523025.1 Cynoglossus semilaevis | reverse complement strand
AATAAATTAGCCTCCTTATTGGTCAATTTGACTGATTTCAGTTTCTGTGTAAGGCCAGCTATAGTGCAGGCTTTTTATTTACATATAAAGTCCATTAACCACGCCCATCGCACGATCTCCGGCCAAACATCAGTCACAAATCATGAGTAGATTCTATGTGGCTGTATCTGTAAAGGGAACGTACCAGCCATAATTCCATATCTTTTGGGAGGTTAATAGATCTTCCACTGAGACCCTCAGACTTTCTTGATTCAATTCTGAATTCTATCTTCCCCAGACACTGCTCCATCCCTTGCTTTCAACTTAGGATTTGAAGATGGCTCGAGCAATGCTCTCAAAGTGGAAGAGATAAAGAACCAGCAAAACCGTTTGGTTGCCTCCAAAGAACCTCCCCCTGTTCCTCCTCTGCCTCCTCGCAAGGCCTCCGTCACTCCGTCTAACCCTCAGTCTTCTGCACTGGTCACTAGAGACAGCGCTGCGTCTGTCCAGACTAAAGAGAATTTCTCCAGCTACAACACTAAACCAGAGTGAGTTCAAACACATCTCGTTTGTTGTTGTATTTCTTTATCTTCTGTGCTGTTTATTTGGTCCCTATGTGGGAAGTCAAGTTATATATTTCCTAATATTTTCTATATATTTCTGAAATTTCCTAATATTTGATGTTTTTTATATTGACAATTTGTCAAATTGGAATATAAGCTGCAGATTTAA
>NW_007589137.1:0-711 GCF_000523025.1 Cynoglossus semilaevis | reverse complement strand
AAAAAAAAAAAAAAATTCAAACCCATTCGGATCATTTTATGTCCTTTTGTTTTACTTTAGAATTTTGTTAATCTATACTATTCTATTCTATTCTATGATAGAATTAAAAATCCAGATCCTGTTGGACTATACGAGGACCCTGTCTGACGCCTGTCAAGAGAGCATGACGTCCGTTGATCCTGCCAAGCAACTGCACAGAGTCTGGTCCAAGTGCGATGGTGGTCGAGGTGATTTCCCACTAAAATAGAACATTATACTTTGATGACACTCATAAATGTGATGATATAGAGCATGTATGTCATCCAGGCAAAGGGTAAATGTTTGGACGGTCCCTTTTATATGTATCTCGTCACACCTTTCAGACGTCTGCATTCCCCTGTCGTACGTCTTCAGAGACAGCGCAGCAAGTTCCCTGCGCGGTACGCTGTGATTTGTAGCTGTTTGTTTGTTTGATCACTTTGCCTTCAACGGGCTGCCGAGTGCTACGGGATACAACTCTCTGAGATCACATTCAGGAAGAGCACACAGAATACGTAAAGCGTGTCAAAGATTGTCAGCTGCCGTGCTATCCAAAGGCGACCTTCATCAAAACCTGAGTGCTGAATGTGCTTGGGCTCCGTAGCTCACGCTAACTGACCTGTCAACTCGGATGTAGCACATGCGATTTCGAAGGGTGTGTCTTTTCTATGTCAGAATGCTGAAGGTATATGA
>NW_007589136.1:0-711 GCF_000523025.1 Cynoglossus semilaevis | reverse complement strand
TGATGATGATGATGCATTCACTGACGTCCCGTTAGCACTCGCATTAAAGTTGTTCAACACAAAACAAGCATCTGAAAATGAAAGTTTCAAATTAAAATATTACGGAACACAGTTTGAAATGAAAACCTTACATTTACGTCACATTGTTACCGTATGTCCAAGACACAGACACAGGGTGAAGAGTTTGAACTAGAACGTTCTGCACATGACAACATACGTGTGCTCCTTACGTTAGCTCGCCGCAGCTAAAAATAAACCCCTGACAGACATGAAGCAGGGGACGGCTCGGGTTTAATCACGGTGGCATCGAACCCTCAAATAGCTGCAGTGATACCTGTGTTCCACGCGTTGTTGCAGTTGGCCCAGGGCAGATCTTCAGAGAAGGAAGAAAATAAATACAGGAAAGCCCAGGCCAGGATCACGATGTAGCTGATGCTTCCGTAGAAAATGATCATTTGGCTAGCGTAGCCTATTCCTGCAGACAAAGACAAACGGCGGGAACTGTGAACTCCCTGTTCGTCCATGGTCTCGCGGCGGGTACGTGGGCACGCTCCTGCCTTACCTTCAAACAAGGGGCAGATCTTCCTCCAGCACATGATCCCGCCCTGGCTGGTGTACTGGCCCAGCGCCGTCTCCAGCATGAAGAGAGGGATTCCACAGGTGCCCAGAAACAGAATGTAAGGAACGAAGAATGCACCTGAAAGAGCGGGG
>NW_007589135.1:0-711 GCF_000523025.1 Cynoglossus semilaevis | reverse complement strand
TTGGAAAGTCTGTTTTCAGACTGAATGATACGTTTGTTTTTGCCCCGTTTGGAATTTTGGACAAAGGATGAATTTTGTAGTTTGATCCCTTTAAGTTTTCTATAATGGTGAAACCTCAAAGCTTCAAAGCTCAATCTCAAAACGATGCAAAAAAAATTGCAAGGTAAATAAGTGTCATTCATTTTAATTTCTAATACTAGCTAAAACTTGATCGACTGTCGTTCTTTCAGAATCAGCGCTTCATCACTGACGAGATTTTCTTCCCTAAGTTCTCTAACGTGTATTAAAATGTGTATTAAACCCTGTTGAAGCTCATCTTCAAACGCATCAAAGTCACTTCCACGGAAGCAGAGCATCACTGGGAGACAACGTGATACGTGGTTGGCTGTGCTAGCTGGGCTGTTGCGTCGTGATTGGACAGATTTTTTAGAAGACTTTTTTTTTTTTTAAAGCACTTTTTTAGATTAGAGAACGCTGTAGAGACCAACGTGTGACGTTAGCCTAATGATAAATACTGTTAAAACACTAATTAAATAATTTAGTTTTGAATTAGCTGCGGTTGTTTAACTTATGTTTGTTTATCATTGTTTAAGTTAAATGGTTGAGAGCAGAATATGTATTTAAAAAAAAATCAACTTTGACTTTTCATCGCAGTAGTTCATGCTAGCTTCGTTAATGTACGTGGATGTACAGGCATGAAAACACATTTGG
>NW_007589134.1:0-711 GCF_000523025.1 Cynoglossus semilaevis | reverse complement strand
GATAAGTGGATGAAAATGGATGGAACCGTTAGGTCGCATTGACATTAGACACCTCGTATCCCATACCAGTGAGAAGACTGCGTGCGATTGTGATAAAGTCCGCAACCACCAGCAGAAACGTAAATCGGCGCCCTTCTTAAAACCCTTTTGCAAAAGTACGACCTATGTGTTCCTGAAAACTTTCAACACTGATTGTCTTGGGAACTCATCTTTCAAAACTTACACAGAAAAAAACACCCACTATTTTTAATCCTTTTAGCCTCAGAATTCACATGGTTCAAAATTATGATAGATTTCCCTCCGGGAAACTAACAAAAAAAAGTCCAAGGGGAAAAATTCCAGCAGCATCTTCGTCCCATACTTGGCCTAAATGTACAGAAATATTAACTGGAGTTTGGCTACTTTTATTGGACCACGAGTCTGTTCTGAAGCCAGGATAAGAATGTGTTCTGTAGACCACCCACTCTGACTCTGGGTCTGCCAGTGGTTTCATTGGATATTTGTTGTTTCTCTGTCACCGAGTGCCGGCTGGAAATCCTCCGGTGTTTCTCTGTGGTATCTTAAGATCTTAATCCTGTGTCAGATGCACCAGATAAATTCTGTTTTCAGTTTTGCACCATACAAATAAGCTCAACATTCAATTTCACTTCCCATCTGCAGGTTGTCTAGTTCTGTGCAATTTAAGATTAATCAGAATCAAATTTGAAATTG
>NW_007589133.1:0-711 GCF_000523025.1 Cynoglossus semilaevis | reverse complement strand
TTTTTCGTTCACAGGAAAATGTGTCGTGTCGTCCTTCAAGGACTACTTGTCGTGCCGTCCCACCGAAGTCCCCGAAGAGAACGTCCTGCTGTGCGAGAGTCGCTACATCGACAGTGAGAAGCAGATGAAGAAATTCAAGGGGCTGAAGCGCTTTTCAGTCTCAGCAAAAGTCGTGGAGGATGAAGTTTATTATTTCAGGTGAAAAACCTCAAAATTTGACAACCCTGATGACCTGGGTGACGGCTGTACACACTTATATATGTATAGATGAATGTAAGTAATGTCACTCAGTTGATTTGAATTCTTTGACTATTAGGATCTATAATTTCCTCCTACAGGAAGCTCATCGTGCCACAGAAGGAGCCGTCGCCTCTGCTGGACCGGAAAATTGAGGAACTGGAGGCAAAGTTTGCCGATATGACAGATGAGGAGTTGGAGGACCTCGGGGACGACGACGGTGAGCTCGGGGACCACTCCATCCCTCAGATGCAGTCTTCCCTCTCCAGTGACATGGACATCATGCCGTACACTCCCCCACAGGTCGGTGTTTTCAGTCTTTTACTACGAAGCAGGCTGAACCGTCTTGTAGATCTGGTTTCACTTCCTCTGTGTGGGTTTTTGTGTTCGTCCTCCAGTCCACACCAAAATCCATTAAAGGTCTCTCAAAGAAGGAAGGCTCAAAACGGAAGATCAACATGAGCGGCTACATCC
>NW_007589132.1:0-711 GCF_000523025.1 Cynoglossus semilaevis | reverse complement strand
TGTAAAATAAAAAGGCCACCCAGAATCCAGGCGATTCGTGAGGTAAGGCACACAGCTACTGAGGTATATCAAGCATTAACAGTAAACAAATGTATAGATCTGGCTTTGTTTTCTTGAACTGATTTATCCAGCGTCTGTCTCTTGCCTCTGATAATTTTAAATAATTGATGAAGAATGTGTAAGTAGGAATCTGCTGGCTGACAGCTGCTAAAAGGTATAAACCAAATGTCATGTTGACAAATGGTAATGAACAAGGCTAACAAGTACACATTAACCTCACTTGAGTTAATGTGTAATCTTTAAAGTTAGACAATTTAATATTTAACAGCATTATACAATCAATCTGAAGTTCTTTTAAAAGTGACAATGTAACCCAAGTCAAATACATATAAACCCTACCATTAGATCTTAAATAATCTGCCATCTGGTGTAGCACTGAGTCATTTTGGATTTAAATGCATGGTTTGTTTGTAGTGTATCTAAGCAGTAACACCTTACACATAAACTGTATGAATTAAACAAAGCCAGTTTAAACTAACGTATTCTCATTCTTTGTTATGTTGTGATCTTTTATGTGGTTAACATGTGCCAACTTAATAATCTAAGATGAAAAGTCTGTATAAAGGTCACCTTCACATGCTCACACATAACTAATCCACTGACAAGAACAAATCCTTCTACAGTAGTTAGTTAGATAGTTGATCAGATGCC
>NW_007589131.1:0-711 GCF_000523025.1 Cynoglossus semilaevis | reverse complement strand
TTTCCACAGGTTCAACTGGTCAGTTTGAGACATGGTCTCATACTGACTCCGGGTCATCTGTGGGACATCCTCTGCATCAGCCCTTCATCGCAGGTCATCACTGTCTTATAAACATTAAATAATAAATATAAATACATTTTTTATATTCCTCAAAACCCACAACTTTGTTTCCCTCTGTGATGTTCTCACAGGTAGACCTAACCTGACAGAAAACAACGTCCAGAGAAGAAGAAGAAGAAGCACAGATACTGCCCCCGGCACTTTACCTCTGAACATTCTGACCTCAGATCATCTCTCAGTTCTCAGGACTCTGGTATCAGACAAGAAGATCACAGGTTACATATTTATACTCACAAATCTTTCCTTACTGACCTCTTCAGGGCACAGCAAAATGATAAAAGTGAAAATATCAATAAAAGAGCTGAAATGGAAGAGTATTGGAACCGTATTTTAGTTGTCGGTGTCATCACACCTTTGTGTCTAAAATTCAGTACATATCATCTGGTAAGTCCAAAAGAATGTCCACAGTTACAGGATGAGTTGTAGTTTTTTCAGGTTCGTCCAAATGTCAAACCTGAAGGAGCACAGCTGCACTTTTACAGCTCTGTCAGTGGAACTGTGTGTTACTGGTTATGTCTGTAGTCTCAGTGGTGTCATGTAAATAACAACGACTATTGTCTGTGGTGGTTCTCAGTCATCCAGGTCATTTAA
>NW_007589130.1:0-711 GCF_000523025.1 Cynoglossus semilaevis | reverse complement strand
CAGGGAGATATTTGTTTGCTAGCTTTTATTTAGCTCTGAATGTCGGCAACTTTATCTAATTATTACTTCTGGGTTTTAGATTAGTTATAGAAATGCGCGTCTTTGTCTGTTTCTAATTTAATTTACAATCGTTCGCTTTTATTTAAATTATTTTTATGAATTTTTTTGGCATACATTAAACATATAACGATCCCACTGGTCAGATGACATAACAGGTACAGCACAGAAACGTATTTGGACTATTCCTCTCTGCTTATTTAGTTTACTGTAGTTCCTGTAGTTAAAATGAATGAGTATTTTAGTCAAAAACATTATCTGAATGCTCAGATACTCTACAACATCCATTTGTGTTTGCTGGCATTGTTCTGCTGGATAAATGTGTCCTCTCCGTCACCTTTCACCTTCCCCTCCCAGCGACAGGCCAAAGTCAACAATGGGACTGTGGCCACAGCCATCTGAAAATCTCCTCCTGTTGAATGTGCCATCTGTTAATATGATAGAGTGGATGAAATGTGACCCCTGGTGCAGTACCTGCCCTGGCCCTCGCTGCCGCACACTTACAGTTTTAGAGAACGGCGGTCGGCACCACATAAAACAACCTGGCTGACAATTACCTCTCACTATAAAGAGGAAGAAATTTACAGCAACACATGGTTTTTACATCGCGCTCTTATTTGACTGTATGTAAGTTACACACACACACACACACAC
>NW_007589129.1:0-712 GCF_000523025.1 Cynoglossus semilaevis | reverse complement strand
TCAGTGGAGTCTTTGGTCCAGAAAAATAGGCTTTTTAATCAAACATGATCTTTGTTTTGTTTTTGTTCAATTTCAGACCCGGGGTGTCTGACCCAGAGGTCACACAATCTAACGCAGCCTGTAGAGGTTCAGTGAACCTGGGACACGTTAGGACATGAATTCAGAGGTTTGTCTCCGTGTCTCCAGCAGCAACAGACACTGAAACATCTGTCGGTAGAAAGTGGGTCAGCAGAGGTGAACGCAGGTCGAGTCTCAGTTCTGTTGAAAAGTTTTTCAGAAAGAAAGACACAAGCGGGAAACTTCAGAGATTTTACTCAACAACTGAACAAAAAAAGGAATTGTGTTGGAAGTTTTTAAGGATCTGAATCTGAGAAGATTGATGGATGAGGTTCATTTAGCATCTTGACAAACGGCATCTTTGACAAGTTAATGAGCTGCTTCTATAATGACACACTGATAATGACTGTATCTGCAGACGTTTGTTGTTTTCTTCATACTGAACATTGAGGCACCGGGAGTCGACATCTATGTCTATTTAATTTTTTGTTTTTTCAATGACCAACATGCTTTGAAAGCTAAACTTCAACTGAGCCCAGTTCATTGCTAGAATGTAACCCGTCTAACAAACGTTATTCTATACTTTCTACTATAGACATTTATTTAGAGACAACCTTACATGAATGTAGCCTGTGTTGATCCTTAAGAATCAACA
>NW_007589128.1:0-712 GCF_000523025.1 Cynoglossus semilaevis | reverse complement strand
CTCACCTTGAGAAGTGACACCTTTAGCTTTAATGATAAGGAACTTTGCTTTTCTGAAAAGGTTCTGTCATTTAAAAACAGGCCCATCATTTTGAAGGAGATACATTCATTTTGCAACTAGGCGACTATCCATATCTAATATTGGATCACTGGCAACACTTCAAATGTTTACGGTTAATTTACTAACGGCTGAACTGTGAGGACAATGAGGTTGGGTTGGGCTCTGAATCCTTCATGTCCCAGCTCGAGGATGAAGGTGCCGGTGCAGATCCTTCCTGGCCCAGCAGTCGGCCCATGGAAATGTTGTTTCTCTGGGTGACAGCAGGGGAAGTGGCCTGGGCTGAGGATAGAGGACCCAGTCCAGGAGCCTTTAGCTGCTCCAGTAAATGAGCTCCAGGGCTGGGCTGAATTGTTTTGGCCTGAGTCAGTTTCCCAAATCCTGCTCCCAGAACTGATGACTGCAGTAGGTATAAGAAGATACACATGATGGTACAAGGACAATGAGAGATGTCTTCTTATCACATATTTCATGACTACAGCAAAGAAGGTGATCAAGATAGTCACTTCTTATGTGATGCCTAAGAAAAACATTAGCTTAATGAAAGAGTCTCTACCAGAGCAGCATGTGCGTAGCTGGTGTTGGTGGTGGTGTTGCAGCTCGGAGTCGGCTGGTGATGCTGAGAGTTGGTAAACACCAAACTCTGGGACGAGGA
>NW_007589127.1:0-712 GCF_000523025.1 Cynoglossus semilaevis | reverse complement strand
TAGTTGAGGAACAGTGGTAGATACAGGTCACAGACAGGTTACAGTGGCTGAGAACGGGTTACATTATTCCACACTGTTCTATACTGTGCTGGTGTCACCGGGTCTTTTGACAGTTCCTGTCTGCTGGGAATTAAGAGTTCACCAGCTCCTGTCAGTAACTTTCCTGAAGCTCTGTTTTGACTGACATTATAAAGTGGGTCACAGCGGGTTTAGGTTCCGTGCCTTGTTCTCGGACACGGAAAAGTGGATAGAACACAACAGGGTCGGGCATTAGTGTCGACATGTAGAAAAGGCTGAAAAATAGTTAAATTTCCTACATGTGGAGTTTCAAGTTTTACTTTTGGAAAATATGTCGTAATACTCAGTGAGCAATATTCAGCTAGGGTTCTGTGGCGGGTTTGGAAATGTTGGACATAACAAAGAGAGTTGTTTATTAAATGCCTGTCTGTCAAAAGACAACTGAATGCCAGACTTAAAATATCTGAAAACCTCAAGAGGAAAAGACAACAAGAAAAATCGACAAAATATATATTAAGAAAAAGTCAGTAAATAAACACATTTGCAAGCGAGCCTTGGAATCAATTGCTGAAATGTAGCTAAGTAACTGTTTAGCTTCATGTTGGATTTAAACAAAATAAAAATGTAAACAAATAACCTAATTAGAAAATTATAACTGCTAGTTGCAAATTGCAAAAACAAACAAACAAACAAA
>NW_007589126.1:0-712 GCF_000523025.1 Cynoglossus semilaevis | reverse complement strand
GCATCATCTAGTAAGACTTGAAGGCTGCAACTACATTTTGCTGTCTCTTCTCCCAAAGGGCATGAGAAGGTGAAGCATAATCTGTGTGTTTGTGTGGTGGCGATAGACAGACAAAGAGGAACAAATTGAGATGGACATCCTCTTTTTAAAAAAAACACACACAACACCCAGCGATGCGTCTTAACACTGCCTGAGGACAACGGGCAATAGTCCAGAGAGGGACAGAAACAGAATATGAAGGGTGAAGATATCTACGAGTGCACTAAAGATGCTGACACTATCCATTTTTGAAACACGGGTAACCTGAGAATTTAGCAGGATTTTTATCCTGTTCGAATCTCCGTAGGGAATAGTCTGCAGTATTGCTGTATGAAATACTGTCACACAGGCTGCTGACAGTGCTGTGTATGTCCTATGCACCTAGTACGCTTATGAGGGAACAATGTTGTCTTACAGCTGTTATTTTACACAGAGTACACACTCTGCAGTTTGATTTATTTGTTGTCGTGGGGTTGTGTGGAAATCTGAAAAAATAGTGATTAAGTCCACAGACGCAGGGAGGGTTAAGAAAAAGGTCATGGTGGATAATGTTAGAAATATTGTGTATTAATGATGATTGTAGTAATTAATCCAGGTAAATCAATACTTCTAAATATGACCAGAAATAAGTGCAATAGACTGAACTATAACAGCAGGTAGATGTATGTGTTTC
>NW_007589125.1:0-712 GCF_000523025.1 Cynoglossus semilaevis | reverse complement strand
GACTGTTGTGTCAGTCAGACTGTCAAAAAAAACAGAAACCACAGGATTGTGGTCTACGCAGATGATACCACGTTGTCAACACTGGTGGGCGGTGAAGACACCACACTTGGTCTGATGATGTGTTCGAGTGCAGTGACAACGACAGCGTGTGCAGAGCCGCTCGGTGCCTTGTCACCGTTGGGACTATTTCTGGTTGTTCTTGACTTCCGTGTCATTTATGGCCCAGACCGCGGTGAGGTAAACATCCTCCCTCTGCACAGTCTTACTGTCACAATGTACAGCTCAGGCTATTTCTGGTCCTCAGACGCTCCAGGTGTGCAGTGGAGCAGTGGGCTTCTGTTGTGACAGGGGTTCAATTCCCGCCTCTGTTTTGAAACAACACGACGTGCGTCTACGAAAACAGTCAGCGTCATTTTTGCCTTTGTTTGTTCGAACATCCCGACACACAATACATGTGGCTGTGAGGCTGCTCTACTGACCTTTGACCTGACCATGTGGAGAAGAAGAGGGACGGTGGGGGAAGGGGGGGGGCAGTCATCCCAGTAAAAAACTGTTGTAAATTTAGACAAAGACTTTAGTTTAAACTCAGTAAAGACTTTACACCATTAACACGGAACTGATTTATTAAAATAATTCTCTGTCTTTTTTAAAGATTTAATGACATTTTCAGACTCACTGTCGTCAATAATAATTACAAAACAAACAAAATCAA
>NW_007589124.1:0-712 GCF_000523025.1 Cynoglossus semilaevis | reverse complement strand
TGTACCAAAATCTTAGCACTCCTTGTCATGTGCTATAAATAATAGTGGGGGAAGGGGTTAAAAAAAATCACTGCTGCCTTTTGAAGGTAAAAACAGGGTGACAGACAGAGGAAAACTCACACATACACACATATCCCATCATGCAGTGCAATCAGGGATGAGTGAGAACCAAAAGATAAAAAGAAGAAGTGTGTAAACACCAGAAAGGCATCCAGACACACTATCATGAACCATCAGTCCAGCCTGTTGACCCAGCTCAGTTCCATTCAAACAGGGACGATTACACTGTGCTGACATAGATGGGACGATACAGACTGATGTGAGCCGGGGTGGCCAACCTTGTCTGTGTCTTGGTGGAGCTAAGTGTGATGTGTTTACAGGGCCACAGGGCAGTAGCAGAGAAAACCAGGTGGTCAAGTATCTGCCACAGTGATGGACATCAGCAACGGAATCCCCCGGTAGTTGCTGTAATATAAAATGTGCAAAAACATATAAGGAAATTGAATTAAATATAAGAAATTGACTAATTGTATCCAGTAATTCCGTAATTATACTTAGACTCGTCAAATCAAAGCGAAATATGCGGGGGAAACCGATGCCGACATTACACGGTCCATGCCTTGGTTAACCAGAGACCTTGGGCTTCATGTTAACATTTCCATCTCCTCTGAGTCTCATTTGTGACGCCAGCTGCTCTGCTGTCTAACAAGTA
>NW_007589123.1:0-712 GCF_000523025.1 Cynoglossus semilaevis | reverse complement strand
CCTCCTCCTCCTCCTGCTCCTCTTCTTCATGTTCCTGATCCCTGAACTAATTGGGTTATTACTGAAACATAGATTCATTCACTGGCTCTTATTACAGCAGAAGCTCATCTGTTTAAATTATGAGATCAAAATATGACTTCAGCCAGTTGATATAATGAAATTGGAATTAAAATGAATTAGTCTTAGTAATGGTTTTCTGCTCAAGGGGAATTTGGGTGAATGCCCCACACCCTCCTGGACCTCTCCTCTGTAGAAATGTCATCCTCTGATTGGACGATGTTTCAGACCTTAAATGAAAAAGAAAAAGGTACTTCTATTGTGTGTTAATTTTGGATGTGTTCTCCTTCAATCTTCTCTCCTGAAGGATATACAGAAAGTTCCAGTACCTCCTCAACCCAAGACAAGTTTACAACCTGGCCAAAAATGGGCCCATGCCCGGGTATGTACGGTAACTCACACTTTGTCTTCAGTCACTGCATTACTGCGCTGTTAATTTGGCTGAGGCACATATAGGAAAACATTACAAACACAGATACTGACACCCTGTAAATGTGTGGAAGTTTAAATTTGGATTAAAACAGAACAGTTCAAATAGAATCAATAAAAATAAAGAACATTTTTAAATCTGTCAACAAAGTTTCCTAAAGTACTCATGGTTTTGAAATTTTCTCAGAATTACTCAGAATATTTATCCATCCATCCGTCCATCCAT
>NW_007589122.1:0-712 GCF_000523025.1 Cynoglossus semilaevis | reverse complement strand
TTAATCTCTCACAGATGTAATGATGACATGTTCAGCTGTGCCTTTTCCAAAGGGTGCAGCTCTGGGACCACATTAGGAATTCCATGAAATATGCTCCAGAAATCTGTGATTGCAGCAGCAGGGGAATAGTTATTGTTGTAAAACCTGGCCAACACTTTACAGTTTCCTTCTGGGACTCTTCCCTCTTAGTTTGTATTATTTAACATAAAAATGAGGCGTTGGTTCTCCCTCTGGAAGTGGTTTCTGGTTGGGAACAATTAGATTTCCACTCATTTCAAACTGGAATCGCTTGAGTTGTTGTCAACTCTAATTTAATTATTCAGAGCAGCCCAGCCTTTGTTGTTCTGGTTTTGATGGGATACATTTGTTACGTCTGGGCATCTAGATTGCAGCGCTGGAGCCCATGCCAGCTTTTTTCAACAGATGTCTGCGTCTGGCGCTGGCTGGTTCCTCCAGTGAATGAAAAGCATGACGGTGTCTGTCATGTCTGAAATGTGTCAGTAGGGACTCATTAACTGAACAAATCTGTGCCATGGGCGTGCGGTCCAACAAGAATACCAGCCACGGGGAGATGGCGAGGGAGGGAGAGAGAAAACTAAAACTGTCTAAAGACTGTTGTGAAAGCATCCCAACACTTTGTTTTCCCTCTAGCGTTACCTGTGGTGATTATTGTTCATTGATATGCCAAGTTGTCCAACAAATAAAGGCAAAA
>NW_007589121.1:0-712 GCF_000523025.1 Cynoglossus semilaevis | reverse complement strand
TTTTTTTTTTTTTTAGTTGCTGACCCTGCTGATTGTTGACCGTTTCTTTATTTTATTGTTATTATGTATGATGATTAGTTCCACTTCCATTAAGAAAATATAACTAAGCACAACAAATAAATTCAGAGTTAAAGTGTAGTTTACACTGCTCTGCTTTTTTTCTCTCTCTTTCCACTCAACTGTGACTTGTTTGGGAGAACGAGACCCTAAAAAATCCAGAGCTCACTGATCTCAAGTCAGTGTCAGTTTGTTTATGCACACGTCTACATTATTGCTCACAGTTTATGCACAGTAAATGTGCACACTCTCAGTAGAAGTGGTTTAATAAACACAGAGTGTGTGTGTGAACCGCCTCCTCCTTAATGAACAACACTCTGGGTCTTTCTTCCCTCTTCTTTTATGTGGATGTTTCAGCTCCCGGTCTGTCAGGAGTCATCACTGATGCTAAGTTTCTCCTTTATTTTGTCACAACAGGAAACTTCCATAGGCATCAGAGAGCAGCTATAAATATTTATACCCTCAATTGTCGCTTGTCATTCATCCTCCCTCTGCTCCAGCGTTACTTTGCTGCCACTGTGACCCAGTTTCCCCCCGCAGGACGTAATTAACTATAATCCTATTATAGTACCTGCAATATAATGGGTGTGGGAACATTCTAGAACTCGGCACAAAGTTGTTCAAACAGCTGAAAATGATCCACCTGATATTTCAG
>NW_007589120.1:0-712 GCF_000523025.1 Cynoglossus semilaevis | reverse complement strand
CGCGCTGCTAACTGTGCTAGTCGGTTGCTTAGGTGCCGAGCGTAGTTTCTCCGAAATGTTTTTTTCCAACAGAAACACCACAATGCAGCAATAACTTGATGTTCAATTGGTCTTTTTTTTTGTTTTAAACAAATATAAGAATATTAGAGTCTCTTTTGGTTTTATCAAATTTAAATAGCCCAAACTTAATTTGTTGTCATTATATTTTACAAATGAAATGCGTGTAGTTTGTTTTGTTTTATATGCAATTCCTTTGGATGTACATGGGAAAAAATGAAAACTGTTTGTGTGATTAAGGCTATAAATAAATAAAGTTTTTTTTTCCTTACAGTTGCCAATCATGCACAGGAAGGCACCAGCACATCAAAGGCCAGATTTTCACGCAAGTTTACCAGAATAACCTGATTCAGAGTTTTATTTCAGGTTATTAAGATCACAGCTAATTCAAGCAAACATCCTTTCTATTTTTTTTTTAGGTTCATGGTCACAGAATGAACTTAGTACCATTAAGACAGCTGACATGGGAATCAAAGAACAAAAAGAATTGTTGATTGGCCCGTGCAGCACTGAGGAGATACTGGCCACTGAACTGCCAATTCCTGATGCACCTGACACCACAGAGAAGACGGCTATAAGGTTTGATTTTACACTCTCAAACATAAACAGCTGTCTACAACACTTCTTTTATGTCTTTATGTCTATGTTTTTATTT
>NW_007589119.1:0-712 GCF_000523025.1 Cynoglossus semilaevis | reverse complement strand
TCCCACCAGCAAACAGCAGGGGGATGCCACGCTGAAGTACTTAACTGAAGCGAGAAAAATGATGAAAGTGGAAAGTTTTGGTCTCCCCTCCGCTCCCCCTCGCACTGTCAAACACATTCGGGAGATTTGAGTAAAGCAGTGTGAAATGACGACCAAGAAAGCGAGTTTAGCTTCATATCTGTTTTAGCTGTGCCAGTTAACAAATTACTAGGTAATTCTAATCCATTTGATCATGACCTTGGGGAGCCGTCTTGATTTGCTAATGTTTTTATTCCTATGTACCGTATTACTCGAACGTTGACGTCTTTGCCATATTTGTGTACTTTATATACTACGGAAGAGGGAGCGAGAGCGAAGCTGTTTGCTTTTCTAATTGTCTGTGAAACAAGATGGTAATGTGCTGCAACATCGTCGTCTTATTTGGCATCTCTTTCCTGGAATCTTACATAAATTCTGGGGGGTTCAGCTGCCTTCGAGATTTTCACTCATGACATCCGTAACAATTCCACCAATCTCATGTTAGAACCACAATGGGATCTCTAGGGTAACACCAAAATTCACTTTAGACACAATGGTTGCCTTTGAGACAATTCTGGTGGTGCTGGATAATTTTTCCTTTCGATTAAATTCTATCCGTTCGTCCGTGATCTATCCCTTAATCCTTTGCAGGTTCACCTGGGAACTAGAGCCAATCCCAGCTGTGTATAAGAGA
>NW_007589118.1:0-712 GCF_000523025.1 Cynoglossus semilaevis | reverse complement strand
GAAGGTTCTGGAGGTCAGCAATAATAACCCAGAGCAGAGTTTTCCTGATGAGGGAAGAAGATAAAGACTCACATGGCACACTAACATTACTGGCCCTGCTGCCAAACAATGACTTTATTCAGCATTTTAAAGGCAACATCAGTCACACAGCAGTGAAGTAAACAGACATATACATTCCATGCAGAGAGACTATATTTCCACTAGAGGCACTGAAGGACGATATGGTCGCATTCCATCACGCCTCTGTACGTGTTGTTTTAAAGTCACGGAGATTTGGAGGCAGATTTTTGGTATTTTACTGATGCAGGAAAATGAAAATTAAAAAAAGTGAACTCATTCTCTCCCTGGCACCATCGACTCCTAAAACCAAGGGAAATATTCAGGAATTTATTTCCACGAATTTTTTAAGCTTTGATTTTCATCCTAATCCTTGATATTTGCCTGAGGTGGATTTTATTGTGTTTGCTTTTCATAATCCAATTTTCTACCTCAGTGTGACTTCCTCCCTGAACAGTTATTAATTAAATTGGCTCAAAGTCTGGGAAAACACTAATGGCTGCCATTCACCACATTTAACGCTACAGTATTTTTGTTTTTTTTCCCCAACGTTGCTGTTACATGGTCAAAGACGTTTCTGCTGCCCTCTCTCAGGCAGGAGATTGAAGAGGTCACTGTTCCTT
This sequence comes from Cynoglossus semilaevis, assembly GCF_000523025.1. Lineage (NCBI taxonomy): Eukaryota > Metazoa > Chordata > Actinopteri > Pleuronectiformes > Cynoglossidae > Cynoglossus > Cynoglossus semilaevis. Next base: position 32 of record NW_007589118.1, on the reverse strand, counting down.
ATATGTGATGGATGTTTTACAACTAATCAAAG
>NW_007589117.1:0-712 GCF_000523025.1 Cynoglossus semilaevis | reverse complement strand
TTTTCAACACAGCCAATAGAAGAAGGTTTTCATCGTGTCTCTTATTGATCTATCGTCTTTGACAATCTAATGCGATTTAAGGTTGGATCAGATGCTAAGCTGTAGGTGTTAGCATTTTTGTATGCACTGCTAATTGCATTTGCCCAGATGTTTGATCAGTCAAACACCACATGCTGCCAGTGCAGCCGTGTCCTCCGGAGATTCATAAATAAACTGACAAGTATCTGCCAGAAATGAGAGGGTTTCATAAAAAATGAATTTGGTATTTAAAGTTTTTAGTTTCGTTATTGTTTCTCCGTGTTGTGATTCTGTTCACTTGTTTCACTTGTTTCTGGGTTTTTTGTGTTTTGTCCTCGTTTCCCCTGTTTACCAGTTCTTCTTGTTTATGTCTTTATTTTGTGTCGTTTGTCTTTCCTGGACGCCACTGTTCTTGTTCCCATTTCTTGAAAGTCTAGGGTTCTTTTATGTTTTCTGTTTTGCGTGTCTGGAGAATCAAACCCTGCAACGAGATTCTACGATAAAACTTTCTCTGTCTATTTCAGTTTCTCTTGGGATAAACAGGCGAAGAGGATACGTCATTATAAATTAGTCTCTGAAATAATGTCCTGAAATGTGTGACATAGATTTTGTTAGGATGCAAAGAAGGTGGAATTTGGCATCAGAATATATTACTCCCCGAATTCCCGAGAAGGTGGAGGGAGAGAATCTGAGC
>NW_007589116.1:0-712 GCF_000523025.1 Cynoglossus semilaevis | reverse complement strand
CACTGAAGACGTAAAGACAGCCGGGCGATTTCAACCAGATTAAAGGAAAGGAAAATGACCCGATATGCATTTTATCTACATATTAAATCAACCAAAACACTCAGCACCCTGCACGTTGCCTAGCAACTTTTGCTTGTTCAGTGAGTGTAAGTGGGCCCTGAGCACCCAAAGCCTCTCTAGTAGAAATCTGTGGAAACAGTGCTCCACTCAGAAACTACAAGTGAGTGGTACAGAAGGTAGAATGCAGCCCCGGGGTTTCTGCCGAATTGAAACTGAAAGAAGCCATTTTCACGTTAACCCTTTAAGTGCTTTCATCAACTCGGGCAAGAAAACAACCACTGTTGTGCCCGCATCTTGAATTACAGTAAACATTGTGGTCTCGGAAAACACTTGATCATCAAGTGTAAAAACACAATCACTGTGTACTCTTCCATGGATAGCTTTGAATGAGTTTTAATGTTGTTGAGGTAGCTGTAGTTACATCATCATGATGGAAAATCCTAGCCCTGACATTTGTCTCGGCAAACTGTGTTTAAAAGACATTTTAGATCAATTTCAGGAAAAGACATTGACATTTTGACATTTTGACATTTTGTGAGTTTCTTATAAATAATTCCTAATTCAGGGAAACATTTCAGCTCTTCCTGCTTTGACGTCCGACTTCCCTTTGCATTCCATGAGCAGTTTGTTTTGTTATTTAGGGTAACTGTAA
>NW_007589115.1:0-712 GCF_000523025.1 Cynoglossus semilaevis | reverse complement strand
GAAGATGATGGAGATGATGCTCAGTGGTCATCTCTGTTACTGCACGTGTATTCACGTCTGTCGTCCACAGCCTCATGACCATGAGCTTCACCTCATCTCACCAACACGTCTGAACGCCTTAAACAAACTCCCCGTCCTCTACGTGTGTCTGATTTCAGCCTCCATCTTTCCTTTCCCCCCCTGCAGAAACCGGGGATGGATGTGGCCGACACCTACATCACCTTCGTGCGGCAGAACCAGGACATCCTCAGAGAGCGCATCAACGACGAGGTCTACATCGAGGAGGTGTTTGACGTGAGTGCTCCTTCTCATCTCACTTTATTTAAACTGCCGCCAGACAAAAGCGTAGCAGTGCACAACTTCTCCTCCAAGGCTGTGACTCTGTCAGCTGCAATAATGGTCTGGTTTCCACAGTAGCACCCAAGGAACATTTCTCCTTATTTGAATACACACTGCGATCACATGAGTGCACATCCTCTGAAATAGTTTTGTGTTAAGGACGAGCTACGCTTTCATTCACTTCAATAGAACAAATACCTTTGTTTTCTCGAGACGAAAGCGTTTCAAGGCTGTTCGGAGATTTAAAATTCCAAAACAGCTTTAGGAAGCCAAATCAAATTCCCTCTGTGTTTTCGTAATGTTGGATTAGGAACTCTTCCCATCTCTTTTATTTACTCTACTTCAGCTCCTGACTGCTGCTGCTGCTGCTGCT
>NW_007589114.1:0-712 GCF_000523025.1 Cynoglossus semilaevis | reverse complement strand
TAATAATAATAATAATAATAATCTCACAATAGGTACATCTTCAGTATGAGTCTTTACACCACTACAGCCTACTACAGGAAACGCCATTTGGTATGTGGTTGTAACTCACACAGGGCATGAGATTATGTGAAATGTAAAAGCGTTAAAAATAAACACAAGATAATAGGGGATTGAAGCAAACGTTTATGAGGTGTGTCACAGCAAACACCTGCTACAGCTTATGCAAATTTCCAGGACATTCTATTTAAAGTTTTGGGTTTATATGTGTATTTTTTAGTGAGCAAATGTGGCTAGCTTAAGTCTGTTGTCTTGGCAATCTTTTAGCTTTTTTGGTTGGTATTTTAACTATTCCAGCTAATACTAATGCCCAGCTAACTCCTTTCTACTACTTTTGCCCAACTATTGTAGAGTTTTGCTATGCTTAATTAATTTTCTACCTGTTTATGCTAACTACATCTTCTTTAATACAATCTTGAACAAACGTTTCATTCTTTTTGGAAAACGTTTTCCCTTATTTATCTGTTACTGAAACAACAATACATAAGCAAAGAGTTAGATTTGTTACAAGAAAAAACACTACTCAGATCTGTTTAGTTTAATGATAAAACATGTTTTATTTATTGCGGTATTTGGGATGGTGTAATGTACTGTTAAATTGTAGATGCATATATACACTATATTATATTATTAAGTATTCGCTCACCCATTCAAA
>NW_007589113.1:0-712 GCF_000523025.1 Cynoglossus semilaevis | reverse complement strand
TATCTATCTATCTATCTATAAATAATAATAATCTATCTATCTATCTATCCCTGTGAAATTATTTATGAACAGTGTCAAGCTTTGTGTAGTGGCAACATGGCACAGAGCCCGCTCACTCCTTACAACTGACACCCATTGGGAGCAAAGGGAGTAAGACATGAAACCTGAGCATTCTGTGTCTTAGCGGAAGCCTCACCTCTGGTTTCCTTTTGCAACAGGTGCCAAGTGACCTACTGGATGCAAAACCAGGAGAAAGAGACTTGAGGCAGTGTGGATGAAGAAGTGTGGATTTCACAAAGGGCCAGAAGCAGAGGAGTGAATTTGTTCAAAGACCATGAGCAATGAAAGTAAATAAAATGTAAATATGATTCTATAATCTGTAGTAGTGACCAAGAAAAAGTTATGTCTAAGCTTAAATGTATATAAGGAAAGTGTGGAATTACTGCAGAACCCATTGGCCAGAAGGAGGTACTGGCTTGTATTTATTAAAAAATTACTATGAAATGTATATTTTTTTTATTTGGGTGGTTTGCCTTTTCTTTGTCTGGTTTGGGCTTTTTGTTGTTGTTGCAAAATGCAAGCTGTTGATAAGAACAATTCAGGTCTCTTTTCTAATATTTGATTAAAAATTGCAAGCAAAGAAATAAACCTAAATTATGCCTCAACGCATGAATTCCTGTCTTTTACTACTTAGCAGCAGTGGTGATTGGTC
>NW_007589112.1:0-712 GCF_000523025.1 Cynoglossus semilaevis | reverse complement strand
ATGACAAGTAGTTCACTTTCCTTTCACAAAGTGACTGTGATCCTGAAAAGGATTGATCAGTAGTGGATGGATTGGTGACATTTTTAGAGACCTAGATTAAAACTAAAAAGACTTATTGGCTTAAGCAAAGAAACAAACAAGCAAACAAACAAATGTAATTCTTACAATTCGAGGCTGAAGTGTATTTGTCTCCTATAGAGATGTAACTCATTTCTTTAAAGATTCCGAGACGCTCCATGTCTACCTTCCCTTCAACTGGATGCATCTTGCTGCACTGGAAAAAAACACAAACACAAACGCATACTCTGGATAGCGGATCGCAATACACAGTACTGAGTACTTTGTACAACCCTGAAACGAAATACTGTTCGGCGATGAGGACAGTCGTCATGGCCCATTTTAGTAATCCCTGTTTAGCAGATGGTCACCACTGTGCAAGTAAGCTGACATAAGAGTACAGTACAAGCAAGTTTCCCTTACCTGTAAATGTCTTTACAAATACATCAATGTCTATCTTTCTGTCGGACTGTCTGTTGGTATATACTCTCTACGAGTTGTGTTGCCTTGGAGCAAGTAAATAAATAATGTCCCTTGTGAAGCAGCACCTGTGCCTTCAAAATAAAAGCATAAGGGGATTTCGTTGCTATATTTGAACCCACATGCAGCGTCTGCGTCGTTATTTACAGGTTAGTATGGATGACATTTTCTTAAG
>NW_007589111.1:0-712 GCF_000523025.1 Cynoglossus semilaevis | reverse complement strand
TTTTTGGTTCTATGCGGTCTATGGACCTGACCTGTTCTGTTTTCACTGCCGCCCTGTAACCCTGTACACCAGTGTACACAGACAACTACAGACCAACTTGAATATTTGACGCGAAGTCTGTCTACTTCAGGAACTCTGTCCCTTTTGTAACTGGCTGAGCCAGGTTACTGACGTCATAGCATTTGCCAACACGTAGCCAAGGCACAACAATCACTGGAACAGGCCTTTTTCTGTAGTTTAAATAGAAAATAGCGATACACTGAAATATCGCGATATTTCATTTCACAATACCTTATCGTGTCTTATATATTCTACAGCACTGTATCGATTTTTTAAAATTTTTTTAAATTAACAACATGCAAATATTCATGGTGTTGGTTTATTTTTGTGTTGCATTTAAACCTCCGACCACTAGTTGATTGTACAGGTACTGCGTGTATTTGCAAGTATTTGAGACTTTACTATGACCACACTTGGGCTACAGTTACGCCGGGGGCGGGGGGCTCGATATATCGTTGTCCCTGTAGTATCGCAATACATCGTATCGTGATACGTGTTGTATCGCCAGATTCTTGCCAATACGCACCCCGTTGGACAAATCTTAAATCTGAGATATTTTTACAACTTTGACCCCAATTAATATTAACTCAAATCCACAAAACAACATCGTGATCGTTTAAATAAAGGCTAGTCCTCAACAGTTCCGCTGACT
>NW_007589110.1:0-712 GCF_000523025.1 Cynoglossus semilaevis | reverse complement strand
TACTACATTTCTGCATAATATTGATGGCTTTTACAGACAAAGTGAAGTCATTAGTGTGTGGAATTGTTCAGGCAGGACGCCACTGAGGCCTAGGTGAGTATACCACTGTCAAGAGCCCAACTTCGCACACAACGCGTCACCCACTGTGGGCGTGTTGTTCACAATGAGGTCTATAAAGAGTGATCATCTCAGCCACCGAGGTCACACAGCTTACTGCAGACACAAACCCCCTGTAAAAAAACAACAATGCAGGCTGAAGAATACAACCGCAGAGGTAATCAATGCTTCCCTTTGGTCTGAGTCTGTCTTTGTCGTTGTTGCATGTAAATATAATGACAAGAATGATCAAAAGTTCTGAACCATTCGTTTACCTTGGCTGTTTTCTGTGTCTGTGTCTGGGCAGGTAAGGAGCTGGTGGATTACATCACTCAGTACCTGGTCTCCATCAGGGAGAGGAAAGTCATTCCAGACGTGGCACCGGACTACATGAGGCAGCTGATCCCGGACACTGCCCCTGTGGAAGCTGAGGATTGGGAGAGTATCTTCAAAGATATCGAGAGAGTCATAATGCCGGGGGTAAGTTCATGCTGTCACCTGCCGTCTGCAATGCAAAACGCCCCTGATTTAGTCCTAACCTAGAACCTCTGCAGCGGCACCATCAAAACCAGACAACTATCAGATGTGGCTGGGATATGAAGAGTGACCTACAAAT
>NW_007589109.1:0-712 GCF_000523025.1 Cynoglossus semilaevis | reverse complement strand
CCCTCACATACTTCTCTGCCACTCCTAACTGTTCCATACAGTACCACACTTGCTCTCTAGGCACCCTATCATACGCTTTCTCTAAATCAACACACAGCACGACTTCCTCTGAACTTCACCCCAGTGGCTAGGGTAAAAACATTGCTAATAGTAACATTAATAATTATGTAACAATTACATAAACAATCACTTTAACTACAATGAGCCGATGATTCACATATCCAGTAATTACCCGTGAACATTCTATCTAAACACTTTGTCTTCACAAACTAATGGTTTTTTTGGGCGAGCTTTCGCAGAACAGTAACTTTTTAAAGTCCACCGTCAGTGAATTATATTTTAGGAAATTCACTGTGGTTTTATCTTTTTAAGATCTTAATTACACTCTACACCCTTTCTCCTGTTGACTTTCCCTTTCTACCCTTTCCTAAATTGTTTTCTCAGGAGATAAGGCTGGAGTCCAGCTCTATTTTTCTTCAGTAAGTTACACAACAAACCTTCCTGTTTACGCTTCTATTAAACCTGCACCACTTGATCAGACACAGTAGTTAGCCTAAGCAATCATGTCTGCGTCGGGCCTGTTTGCCAGTCATCCGTGATACTTGGCAGCACAGCGCTGGCTGCAGTGAGCGTTGGACCAGCACCGCTGGCTCTGTCAACACACTGCTAAAAGATTGGCCAGCTGCAAACTCAGATAGTGATGTACAAACAC
>NW_007589108.1:0-712 GCF_000523025.1 Cynoglossus semilaevis | reverse complement strand
AAAAAAAAGAGCGTGAAGCCTATGTTGTGTTGCTGTAAGCTGAAAAACTCAATTTAGTTCAGGTGTACAACCAGGTCATTTCAGTGATTTAGAGCCTGCCATCCTCGGTCTTACACTGAATTTTAAATAAACATAGGCTAATGTTAAATCTGTTGGCACCTGAGCCCAGTGTTGTGGTGCCGCAGCAGAGGCAGCAGTAAATGACAGATGCAGCGGCCATGAATTATTCATGGTCCATATGTATATACGTAGCATGTGAAGGTGTTAACACAAGCATACGATGTGCAGGAAATGATGTTTATTGTCCCCAAGAAAACTCCATTTTGCAAATGTCACTGTGATAAATACTGCGCATAAGAGATCCCACAGCCCATAAACAAAAAAAAATATCTGTGCTTATTGTTAAATCCCTTTCATGTGTGTGTGAAAAATATGGGAAATACCAGCTCTTAGCCTTAAAACTGTTGCATTAGAGAACACTGTCGTCCAGTTCTTCAGATTTAGGAGACCGGAATAATAATACTGGCTTTATTTAAAATGGTAGATGTCAACTGAGTTAATGTTGGCTTAACCAAATTATAATTTGGCTAATTAACTTTGATGACATCTTAAAGGTTATTTTCTAGCTTGTTTTCTGATGTTTTGGGATTCAGTGTTGCTTTACTAGGCTGTGCTATTTTCATTGTATTCTGAATTCTTACCTTTAAATTCC
>NW_007589107.1:0-712 GCF_000523025.1 Cynoglossus semilaevis | reverse complement strand
AAAAAAAAAAGTTATTGGCCACATTAAGATAAATCTAGTGCCACGATCAGGCCCCAGGCCAGACTTTGGAAACAGCTGCCACAACTGGAAGTGTTGTAGAACAATACGCTGGCAGCAGTTTAACATCAGCAGTTTATTTAATCATGCACTGACGGCTCGGTTGTGCCGTTGTGCTGCATTGTCTGGTATCCAACATTAATTATGAATGCTTTGGATTTGATTGCGCTGCAAACTAGGCCCAAATTATCCCCTTCACAGCTAACGGCTACTTTGTTTTCACATAACCCATAACCTGTCTGCCTGCCACCAACATGTGGCGGATTGCAATCGACGAGTCAGCGGCCAACATCACTATCTGTCCCAGATAATAGATGACAATAATGGGAAACTGTCCCTGAGCACTCGTTTGGAGTCTTCCTGCCCATTCACTGATACCCTTCATATTTAATTCCCCTCCTACAGCCAGGAAAACAGACACTTTAAGTCCATCTAGCGGGAGCACATTTACAATAAAAGGCCAGCTGAATCCTGGGCTCATGTTTCCTCCTAACTGTGGAAGGACATAAACCTCCGAGCCAGACCTCATTTTCTCGGCGCCACATCCTGGACATTGCTACGAAAAAATCAATAAGGCTGCACACAAGCTTCTTAAGTTTGGGAGCCATCAGGAAGACGGTCTAAATATAAAGAATATTTGGTTTCATTTTTTTTT
>NW_007589106.1:0-712 GCF_000523025.1 Cynoglossus semilaevis | reverse complement strand
CGACAGTTGTTAGCGTTTGAAACGCAGCAACAAACAACAACAACAAACGTGAAACATCAAAGGCCCGCTGCCGCGAACTCACTCTTTGTTCTTCTCGTTGATGTGGGCGCCTTGGCGCAAAACCACCTCCGTCTCCTGTTCCCTTTTGGGGTGCGGAGAAGCCACAGCGCAGTGCTGAAAGAGAGCAGCGGCAGAACATGGAATGAACGTCAGTGCATACTGACCCCTGCTGGTGGGGTCATCTTTACTGGACTCATTATGGGGTGTTCACACCAAAAGCAAAAAGGCGCGAATTGAGCGACAGCTCCTCGACGTAAATGGTGCGACGACAGGCGGTTTAATATCAGGCGGGGCGACTGGAGATTTTGACGCAACTCAGTTCAACGCAACTTTTCAGGCACCATCGTACATCCAGTCAGCGACAACTTTTTTCCGACGTCCCCTGCGTGAAGTTCAACGGAGAAGTTCGGCGGACAAGCGTATCACTTCCGTGTGTGTAGTCGCCATTGCGCTGCTACGATTTAGCTACGAATAAAAAAAAAGGCATGGGCTAAAGTTAGCCAAGAGGTGGCACTCATGGGTAAATTGTGAGTTAAGCGGGTTGAGGAAAGTCGGACAAATTTTACTTCTCCCGCATGCCTTTTTTTCCACAGAGTGCAACAAGCGAATAAGGCTATGATCCCAAAATGATCAAGTGGTGCGATACAGGCAT
>NW_007589105.1:0-713 GCF_000523025.1 Cynoglossus semilaevis | reverse complement strand
CATTAATTTAGAAGAAGTTAAACAACCCACTGCCAGGTGACACGTGACCCACATCAGTAATTTTCCAGTGACGGACTCACGCGTTTTCTCTCTGCAAAGATATAAAACCTTTGATCTTGAAATGTGGCGTTTTCCTCCATGGACACTGGGGGCAGCAAATCACCACTTGGTTTTCAAATCAAATCCTTTCACTCAAACATTTCTTTGTCTTTTAACTTGTAAATCAATCAGTGCCAAGATCTCTGCATTCTTTTTCTATTGATTCTTACATAGTTCAAAGCAAACATACGTAGGTTTGGGATTGTTGAGTCAACATATCGAGCATTATATTGACATTTTGATCCGTTAAAGGTACAGTACACAACAGCGACACAATAACCAGAGTGTTTGCATATGGAGGAGGTCTGAGGTCATACTTCAGTGTGACTGACTGTGTGTTCTCTCACCACGATTGAACTTTCAGGAATTTATGTAGAGCAGATGGAGGCTAGAGAAATCGGAGACACAGTGAATGATTGATAGGGACATTTTAGCCTAATCTGACTCCGCAAAGAACTCCATTGTGACAATACTTGTAGGTCAACTTAAGAAGGTCGGCATTATTAGGTGCTTTGGGTCGTCAAATCCTTTTACTTATAATTTATCAGGTCTAAACGCTACCAAGTATTAACTCACACTTTTCTGACTGTAAAGCAGTGGTCTCAAGCTCTGGT
>NW_007589104.1:0-713 GCF_000523025.1 Cynoglossus semilaevis | reverse complement strand
AGAGTCTGGATTCTATGGTTAGTGTTAGGGTATACCATGCCTGAACACTTGTTTTCCGGTGTATTTTTAATGGATCTGTTCCATTTCACCCTAAAGCAGCAATAAGTTTAAAAACTGACTTTTGGACAAGTAAGATTTTTATTTGTCAGGATATAAAACTGTAAATCTTGCTTAGTTGATTGTTTTGATAATTAAAGTTATTAGAATTTAGTTTACCGCCGGAGAATACTTCAGGAGTAGATTTTTGTATTTGTGGCCAATTGAAAGAAATCTAAATCAGCCAAAAACAATTGCAATCAGTATAAATCTAATACAAGTGGGTGGGTACAATTTTTGGTTTTTCCTCAGGGTTTATTTAGGGTATGCAGTCTTTTATGTTGTTTATACTACACAGAAAGGTTGGCGTTTGTGAGTGGAGAGTTTGTTTCTCTGTTACAGTGGTGTAGGAGAGGCAGAGGGTGTGATGCTGTATGTTCTGTCACGTAATCAATCATGTTCAATAGTACTGAAACTGCAGATTGTTCCTGTGTATGCGGAAGAATCAAAACTCAATTTCCCGTCTTCCTTACATTGTATAGGATTTCCGTCACTTGAGTTGGCACAAACGGCATGTACGTAGAAGGAGTTATTAGTTTCTTTTGTAAGGTCATGTAAAACTGACAACAGTTGACATTAGCTGAGTCATCATAAATGTTTTCACTGCTGCAGTTGAA
>NW_007589103.1:0-713 GCF_000523025.1 Cynoglossus semilaevis | reverse complement strand
GGGGGGGGGGACGAAATGCAGTGCTCGTTGTTTATACAACGATAAAATGGGAAAAAAATGACTTGTACATTATTTAATAATTTAAAAAAAGAACCGTAAAAAATGGAAATCTAAGCATGGTTTCAACGCCTCTCTTGCACTGCATACTACATTGTACGTCTCTGTGGCAACGACCGACGACGGAATGAACGGGTAGCAACAGTGTCACTTCTGCCGGAGCATCTCACTACAGATGTCTGCACATTTCTCCTATAATCCCGCCTGACATTGGCAAACCAAAAATACGTGCAATGCAGCGACTAAACAACGTTAACATCACGATGACTGACATAAGAATGAAATTAAGTGTTGTCATCTTAAAAAAAAAAAAACCGAATCTGTCGCTGGTCCTACCTGTTTGTGCTGATCCGGGATGAGGATGAGGAGGAAGAGGCGGGTGTATCAGGATGAAGATGGATGCTGCTCTCTCTCAGTCACGACGCAGTCCCAAATGTGCTTATTCACTTTTCACCGTGCAGTCACACCAGCGCAGCTCCTTCGACTATTGTAGCACCAAGAAAAGAACGGGATTAATTGTTATTTACAAATGCGTCACAGTTTAAGTTTTGTTTTTCAGCATTAGGTAAAATAACTGGAAGCAACAACCAGGTGTAATTAACTGTATCCCGCATAACTAGACTTCAAAAATGTTGTATTATTATAAAAATAAAAAT
>NW_007589102.1:0-713 GCF_000523025.1 Cynoglossus semilaevis | reverse complement strand
AACATACATACTGTATATAAATATATACACATAAAGTGAGAGAGAGAGAGAGAGACATTACTTTTGCATGTTGCAAACGTATGCAAATGTACATCCCATAATATTGCCGTCACATTGAATAAAGATGCAAAAATAATCCCACAAACTTTGTATCGTCTTTAGCCTATTTTTGTACATTGAAAATAAAAAGCCAGTTACAGTTCGACCTTCTGTTGTTCTGTTACAGCATCAAAATGTAGAAATGAGGGCTGCAGCTCCCCTAAAGTCCTTACTAAGCCCTCGAGCGTATACAAACAGACAAGGAAAGGGAATTCCTGGAGAGGTGACTCAGAGAGGACGTACCGAAACCCAATGTTACGTACAAATACAAGAACACACACTGTTCTGTGCACGACGAAAGATTCCTACTTTGCTTTTTCTGCAGCACCTGACTTAAATGTAGATCTATTTTGGGACAGGAAAACATAAATGAAATATATAAATATATTTTATTATGGTGTGTTATGATATGAAATATACTACAAAGCCACTAATATTGTAAGGTTTTTGATTGTTTTTTTTTCTTCATGCAATCCAACACTGACTTGGTTGAATATTCAGATATATAATTAGAGGTTATTTTTGCAATATATTTATTCCACTACGTGTATTTGAACTCATGAATGTATGACTTTAAAGCTAAGAGTTATGAAGTCAAAGCTAATCTCTCCAGC
>NW_007589101.1:0-713 GCF_000523025.1 Cynoglossus semilaevis | reverse complement strand
AAAACCTGCCCGCTATTTATCTGTGTATCTGTATTTTCACAACTGGTTCATGACTTGAGTAGCAATTTAAAAGTATGCCATTAGCCAACAAGATGAAAATCCATTTTTTAAAAGCACATTCAGGCTGAATTTGATCGTCTGATAAAGGACTGAAGGACCACATGTGGCCCAGGAACCACAGGTTGCAGCCTCCTGATCTAAGAGAACCTGCCCATGGAAGATTGTCAAGTCTTTTGCATGACATTACACCATTTCATGCTTTCAAACCAAAATAATATCTTTCCTTTTTCATACAATGCTTGAAATAACGTGAAGAATCCTCTTTGAGTTTTTTTCCCCCCTTTAAACTCACTTAACAACTTATTAAAGACTGATATCAGTGTTTTAAATCACATTTCACGGAAATTCTAGACGCATACTATACTGAAGCACAGCGTGACGCGGTCAGTAACTTCACCTCGTTAAGTTGTGACACCACTGCAGCTCTTCACTACAAAATGCAACATACGGTTGTTCACTTACTGGTTGCTTATCTGGGTCCTCATTCATTTTGTATTTTAACACACCAACGAGTGAGAGGACTACTTTCCTTCGTTACGTTTATTAATGGCGGCGGAATTAATTACCATTTAAACGAATTCACCTGCTAGCCGCGAGGTTTGCGGAGTCACGTGACCCAGATGACTCACCAACATTCTACTGTAGCCCCGCCC
>NW_007589100.1:0-713 GCF_000523025.1 Cynoglossus semilaevis | reverse complement strand
AATCATAACATAATTATCTATAAATAAAAAATAAGTCCATGTTTGTCTCCTTTGTTTTAAAAAATACTCATCTTTCTCTTTGCATCGTTAAGTAATTATTGTTTAGTTCTCCTCAGGTTGTTGTTAATTCTTCTTCTTGTGTTAGCTTATTCGTTTCCTTGACACTTTGGGTCTTTTATAATTTTGTTGCGGATTCTGTTCTCATCTGACCCTATCAAGTGGTTACCCTTTATGCTCTCTTTTTGCTGTCAGCTCTTTCCCCCTTCAGTACCTCTCTCTCCTCATGCAATTGGCTGTTTGGAGCAAAAATTCTTTTTAACTGCCTCTGTGTCCTTATTTGCTGATTTTGGGGTAACCACTCAGAAATTTATTTTGTTTAGATGGAGCTATCCTTCACTTCTTCTTATTCATCCCATATTCGATCTACATTCTTCATTATTATGCTGTGGTTTACTGAGGCGCTCATTTAGAAGCACTGCCATTACGTGCCAATTTTAGTTTAGTTGGAAGCCACTTGACTTCCCCTTTACCTGGATGAGAATGAGAATGAGAATCTCTACAGACATTTTCCACCTGTGATTTGTCAGTCAAAAGACAATTGCTTGTCGACCTATGTGAAATGGTTTTGAATGCAAAGCTGTACATAAATGGCATGCACAAGAAACTGACTTAACCGTATTCCAGGTGGGTGGGAATGGACAATCCTTGCTCTT
>NW_007589099.1:0-713 GCF_000523025.1 Cynoglossus semilaevis | reverse complement strand
AAAAACAAAAAAACAATATTACCAAAGCCAAGTTAATGCTCTCAGTCTTTCACTTCTCTTTTCTCTATGTGGTGATGTCTACATGTATTTGTGTCCATGGCGGTGGACACAGACTCTTATTCTAATCCTCGTAGACAATGTCAGCCAAATGATGTTTATTAATAACCCAACTGTTGCGTAGAGGGGAAAATAACTGTCACCATCGCCCCTCTGGCTCTATGTCGCACTGATGCCCAGGAGAAATCCAGTTATAGGCACTGGAGGCCAGGTGATGGAATAAGGTTACAGCAGAGGCATTCCCATTCCCATGCAAAGGCAGTTTTGCATTGTGCTTCATCTCATACTAGCGCACTGTATTGCTAGGACACAGTCTCGACACGGCGTGTTCATCTTATTAATAATTATGGGTGAAAAAGTTACACACCTCTCGTGTTGTCGAGTCAGAGCTAAAAAAAAAAAAAAAACGCAGTCTCTGAGGTCCTAGCTCAGCGGTGTCAAACATACGGCCCGCGGACCAAAACCGGCCCACACCAGTAATGGAGGTCAAAGGTGAACTAGGTTTGAAATTTCACCACTCGATCACTTCTGATATACATTCCCTCTATACCAGGGGTGTCAAACATACGGCCCGCGGACCAAAAACCGGCCCGCTAGGATGTTCAAGTCGGACCGCTTGATGAATTTTTAAAAATAAAATTCATACACAAACACTT
>NW_007589098.1:0-713 GCF_000523025.1 Cynoglossus semilaevis | reverse complement strand
TAGTACTGTTTAGGATCACAAGACCATGGTGTTAATTAAAAATATTTTGTTTTTTTTCATATACGTACATTAATTAACAGTTACATCTGAAACAAGTGAGTACTTCCCCATTTTGCAACTGTTCTCTCCAGCAAGTCTCAAATCTAATTTAAATAAATGGTGTGTGATTTACGCACTGCTCCACTGAACAACTGTGCTGCTCTACTTCTTATCATTATTTAATCAATTCCTAGGGCTGTGAAAATGCCAATATTAATGCTGAGGCGGTGAAAATAAATGCAGATGGTTAATCAGTGGCCTGTTGGACCTGTGTATTACGCCTGTTCTGCATAAATGCATGACGTGTGTCTATGTGTGTGTGCCAATATTAGTGCCAATATTACCGTTGATTGCTGTTACTTGTCTGCAGGTAATGGCCTTTTTATCTCTCTGTGCCCATGAGAAAGCTTTTTCTATGTTAATGTACCGTTCCTGTGGAGTGCACTCGACACGCTTTGCATTTTGAATTTTGCTCTGAGGCATCCTGCAGGAGGAGGAGGATGGCACTCTCATATTTTTCATCTTTTCTTTATGCTTCAAAGCAAATATTCCGTCTGCAGCACGATGAAGACTCCAGACTGTCTGTGGAAAAATTATTCTGCTCCTCCTGCATTCTTTTAAGTTATGTAATTCTCTTTATCTAGAAGGAGAAGGAGAGAGAAAGTAAGAAAAGA
>NW_007589097.1:0-713 GCF_000523025.1 Cynoglossus semilaevis | reverse complement strand
ACTCAAACATACAAACAAATATACACTGAAATATATATGCAAACATACAAATAAATATATACTCAAACATACAAATAAATATACACGCAAACATACAAATAAATATATACTCAAACATAAAAATAAATATACTTGCAAACATACAAATAAATATACACGCAAACATATAAATAAATATACACTCACACACAAGCAAATATACACTCAAATATACATGCGAACATACTAATAAATATATACTCAAACATAAAAATTAATATACATGCAAACATACTAATAAATATACACGCAAACATATAAATAAATATACACTCAAACATACATATACATATACTTGCAAACATACAAATAAATATAGACTCAAACATTTCTAACAGACCAGTACCTACAGGTTGGGCATCAGTCTTTATATTATGGGCATCAGAGGTTATTATTATATATATTTGTTCTAAATATATTGTGTTATATGTGAGTAAAGTTGCTGCGTTTGGTCGACTATCGGAGACACGGTTCATCACATCAGTCTTTACTCCGACTCTATAGACAGAGATAGTGCAGTTTTGCCAGTGACCTCTGACCTTGGCCTCAATCAGCGGGAAATAAACGAACTGATAATAAGGTTACGTCTCAAGGACACACGCGATGCCCGGGGATGCAGCAGACTCAGCGATTATTTCGACGATACAGCGTCGTCTCTCGGGTTTGATCTTGGC
>NW_007589096.1:0-713 GCF_000523025.1 Cynoglossus semilaevis | reverse complement strand
TGTTTGCTTTGTTTCACACCATCCTCAGCAAAGTTACCATTTACTCCATGAGTCAAAGGGAAGATGAAACCAAGAGACAATTTTCTTGATGCAGTCAAGTATTTCACTTAACTTAAACAGCTTTCATGGTTAATCTGTCTGTTACTTTGCCCCAATAGCGCAACCTGTCCTTCGCCTGCGTGGAAACACACACCTTTCCCGTGTTTTTCAACGACACCAGCTTCCTCCAGCTGCCAGGTCGAGCCAGTCACCACACCATATCTGTTGGCTTCCAGTTTCGTACATGGAACCCTGATGGACTCCTCCTGTACAGTAACCTTGATGACGGCACGCTCCGGATCTCCCTGCATGATGGAAAAGTCATCGTTCATATCAACGTATCAAACGGGATAAAACATAACCAGGTGGACCTCTTGTCAGGTGAGTTCTCAACATGCTGTTTATAAACAACAGAATATTCATCAGTATAACAATGGTTCAAAACAAGTTTTAATACAAGTTCAAATTGTAATGCAGTGATAGAAAATTAAAATAATTTGATTTAATAGGTTACTTTATTTCTTTTCTACCTAAATCCACAACCAACCGGGAGTTTTTGGTATTTAGAGACCTTTTAGAGGAACTTAAATTTGTTTGACTGTGCCTTGGTCACAACTAGTCCACAAAAAATTGCACATTATTTCTCTTTTGGTTCAATGAACCACGTTCCCCTT
>NW_007589095.1:0-713 GCF_000523025.1 Cynoglossus semilaevis | reverse complement strand
CTTGACTCTCTCGCTCAACACTGCAAATCTCAGAATCTGTCTTCCAAGTCTTAGCCATGCCAATGCTAAAAGCATAATGCTGTGGTTGTATAAGGTACTGATTCCAGGGCTGACTCCTAATTCTTGATCTCAGGCCGACACCAGCGGCACAAAACTCATCCCTGTCCTTCTTTCCTTGTAAACTAGACTGTTACATTTACTAAACAGGGACTTCTGTTTGGCTTTAGCCAGTGTAGAAACTATGATGCAGCTATTGTCAGCAATAGGTCCAGAATCCAGTCTGAGACTTTCACAGTCCTGGCTTTTTCACATTCACTGGAGGTCATTATTAAAGTAGAGATTATATTCCTATTCAAACACTGAAATTATTACGTTGAAGACACCGGACCAAAGCTACATTGTCTGCCAGAAGATAGTTGGCCAGAATGTGAACGGCAGTTATATACTGTAACAATATTTAATATGTATTTAAATTCAGAGTTAATATATGTGTACGACACCGTTACCTATTTATAGATTTTACCGTTTGGACATTAACACTGATTGACGTGAATCTTTGAAATGTTACAAAAATGTTGTTGTTTAGTTTGAATGTCTTTGCTTCGCTTTATACCTCGTACAACTTTCACCATATACTGTTTTCCGTGTGTTAATTCATATAACACTTTTGAAAAACAGACTCTCGAGATACAAGTTTAATCCGTTCTACAACA
>NW_007589094.1:0-714 GCF_000523025.1 Cynoglossus semilaevis | reverse complement strand
GCGATGACATTCCTGCCAAATGACCATGAGAAATATTCAGACTGAGCATATAAAAAAACGTCAAACAGCAGCACAGAGTCGGAATAAAGACTAAATAGAATCCTCAAAAAAAAAAAACATTTATATTTTTTACATTTGTGGTGCATGAATGGAATATTTTATAACACGCTTTGACGTCCTCGAGTTACGTTGGAATTCCGTTCCTACAGTGTAACATAACTCGATTTTCAAGTCCGAACTCGCATACTGTACATAAGCACTTATGTCGCTCACTTACGCTAGCACAATGCTAACGTCAAAATCGAGGACATAAAAACAAAACAAGAGTCTGACTTATGCCTGAGAGCCGTAAAAAAGGGCAAAAAGTTCCTCACACCTTCCCACTCCCTCTCCCATACCTGTAACTGTTAACCTTTATACCACATGAACAGAATATTATCAACGCTAAACACGCCAATTCGGTATTCGTTGATATCGGAATCGGAAATTAAATATTGGCATAACGGATATCGGCAGAAAGTTAAGAAAGTTAATGTCGGACATCCCTAACCTTAACCAAAAAGAACGTGAATGTAGCACAATCCAATGTTTTGCGTAAACAGTGAATGTAAACAAAACTTGTCGCCAGGTGATGAGAAATTCATCCGCTCCGCTCGCTAGCTAGTCCCTGTTCCAAATTTGTTTTTAACGCCATACGTCGATTTTCGATTAACT
>NW_007589093.1:0-714 GCF_000523025.1 Cynoglossus semilaevis | reverse complement strand
AATTTCTGAATGAGGTTTGTTATCACGGTCTATACAGTCAGTGCAGGAGTGTCGTCACTCACCTCTTTTCGACTTTTCCGTCTCTGACACCGTTTCAAAGCCGAAATGTGTATTTCTGTCATCGCTGAAACACCGACGGGGCGAGTTCCTCCAGAGGCGAGTTGAAGGAGTGGAGACTGACCCAGAGTTCACGGAAATATTCCTGTTTGAGAGACGAATTACTCTCCGTACCAGTAGTCTCACGGATGCCGCCATGTTGCCAGCGCTTGCATTGCACGTCATTCTGTCGTCAGCGTTACGTCACATAAAAGCGACGAAAAACACTATCACTATGCTGACTAAGTTAACGTCGACGTCTTAGTGTTTTGATCGTATCGAAGAAAAGAAAAAACAGAATATAGAAAGTCTGAGCTGAGACCTGTTTAAGACGTGTTTACTCAGTCAACACGAACACGTAAACATGAAAGTGCTGTTTAGAGTATTCAGTACGTATATTCTCCTCTAGAGGGCACTGTTCTTCAAGTCTCAATTTTCAATAAACTGGTTTTCCTGTTGTTTTTTAGTACTTGTATGTAGTTTATTAGTTATAAAAAATACATTAATAACAAAGAACTAAACGAAAGAATAATGCATCAATAAAATTATGAAGTACATTAAAAAAGTTATTCAAAATACAATAAATATGGACCAAAAATTAAAAATATGGAAGGTTAT
>NW_007589092.1:0-714 GCF_000523025.1 Cynoglossus semilaevis | reverse complement strand
CCAGATGCTTAGCTGGAGCTGTCCCCCGCTCACTATGGTGATGAGTCAAAAGCAGAGGTCACAGTTAATTGTGTGCGGTGATGTGCTGAACATCAATGACAATAATTAATATCACATTTAATTTACATTGTACACAAAAAAAAGCACTTAATTGCGAGATTCAAATAGTATCTTTCTCGAGTCGAAAGGCAGTAAATAATAGTCGCCACCAGATGTTAGGTCAGGTAAAGTGTCTGTGATCAAACGCAGTTTGAACAGTTTATGTCAAATCTTTTTTTTTTCTCTTTTCTTTGTGTTGGATTGGAAGAATCACATGTGCTTTGGAGTAGTAGCACCTGTGGAAGACACTGAGAATGAACTCTGCAGCGGCAAAGAAAGAAAAAACACCTGGAAAGCGCTGGAGCGAGGAGGGAAATACCCAAAAGGGTTGAGGAAAAAAACTGTCAGGGACCAAAGATAGGAACCAGAACAGTGGGTTAGGAATTGAGCAATTGGCCACAGGAAATCTAACAAGTAACCAGTGCTGGAACCTTCTGCCCTAAGGTAAGAAGATTGGCTTAAGTAACAAGCTAACCACGCAGGCTAATATAGACTACAACGGCCATTGCTTACTTTGATTGGTTGCCTATTGTGGACAGCAGGACATGCTGCCGAGGCATCTGTGGTTGGTGAGAAAGGTAGAAAAAAAGATGGCTACTCAATGGTCAACAATTA
>NW_007589091.1:0-714 GCF_000523025.1 Cynoglossus semilaevis | reverse complement strand
GTTTGGGAAACACTGAACTAGACAACATAGCTGATTCATTGGCTACATTTGTATTTATCTGCCTAAACCTAATGTTTTTGACACTGAGTTAATTTTGGGCTAAAGTTTAATTATTGTTTAGTTATTTTTGCTAACTCTCAGTTATTTCTGTGTTGACCTTTTTCCAGACTGACATTTAAGTATCCTTGGATGAGTCTTTTTTTTCTTTTGACATTTTTGTCTGTTCCTCAGCTGTTTTTGCTCTGTCTGATAAAAGTGTTTATTGTTGTCTTTGGTGTGCTTACTGACCTTGGGCTAACTTATACCTGTATATAGTGCTAACCTTTAGTTTTTCAACATCTCTCAGCTTATTCTTTGGCATGTTTTTGAAATTTAATTTGAAGCATATGGGTTTCAAATGATGGCTTAGATAACATGTGCCTATTTTTAGATAGACTTTGATAGTTTACGGTATTTTAACCAAACTTGTCCATTTCCGCGACTCTTTTTGCTACACTTTAGCCTTGCTGAATGGCAGAATTTGCGATGCTCCGGAAACTTTGGTATAGTTTCCTGAGACCCGAAATTTTAGCTGCAACCCCTACTTTTTTTAATTGCAAATACAGAGAAGTTGTAACCACAGAGATCTAGTGGTGGTGTGATCTCAAGAAACAGCCTGAGCTACATTATAGATGATGAAGCTGTGACTCTGTGGTGTTGAAAGTTGCACATGTG
>NW_007589090.1:0-714 GCF_000523025.1 Cynoglossus semilaevis | reverse complement strand
GTTTATACCAATTAATTGTGATATTGAATTGTAAACACTGTATTGTTAGCTGTAAGTAACAGAATTGGAGTTGAATAAATGAGCTGAAGGTAGAGAACGGAGACAAATGCAACCCCTTTTTTCTTTTCTTTGTAGTAGTAGAACTAACTGCCGGCTCCAGGAGGTTCAAGATCACAGCGCTCTAATCTGCAAAGTTTAGGCTACAGAAATGTCAGTGAGTGGACAATGAGAGGTCTGACGCCTGGGTGCAGAACTTACCTGCACATTAGTCACTGTCCCTGCAGGGTCTGTCAAGTCTGTGGTTGGTTAAGGAAACAGTCGTCTGGATGAATAATGCTTGTCTTCTCCTTTTAAGGCTAAAGCAGCGATGAAGACAATAACAGCCTGAGAAAACCAGGGAGTTCGGCCACAACAGACATGTCATTTCAGATTCCAGTAATTGTGCTGTGACTTCCAGAGCTACTGTCACAAG
Organism: Cynoglossus semilaevis; assembly: GCF_000523025.1. NCBI lineage: Eukaryota > Metazoa > Chordata > Actinopteri > Pleuronectiformes > Cynoglossidae > Cynoglossus > Cynoglossus semilaevis. Next base: position 242 of record NW_007589090.1, on the reverse strand, counting down.
CAATGCCCAGAATTTAGGTTCAGACACGCGATATGACATTCCCTCTGCCCACTGTCAACTGCCATCTATTGTTTGAGGTACATGACTCTGGTAATTCCTGCGGCCTCCTTGTTTTGCTTTGCATTTTTCTGGCTATACGCTGACCAGAGTTGGGTTCCGGAACACTTTCATATGAAGGCTTTTCATCTTAAATCTGTACGACTCCGCCCTTAAGTTCTGCGAATCCTTTGATGGTATTTTTT
>NW_007589089.1:0-714 GCF_000523025.1 Cynoglossus semilaevis | reverse complement strand
TTCAGCTGGCTTTCATTTGCAGTGCGAGGGCAGAGCCGTGTAGGCTGGCACAAATGCTGGCTAATGTGTCAATTGGTTTTAATGGTTTGCAGAATGCATACCAGATTAATTGAACTCTCCTCAGAGCCCAAGAAGCAGAGAGCCCAGCTGGAGTGTGTGGTGCCCTCCAGTGTAAACCTCTCCACTGCTGCTAGTTTATGGGGTTTCCAAATGGTTGAGAGCACCCCAAATGTTTGAGCAATGCCCCTCTCTAAGTCAAACAAACCCAAGAGTCTGGAAGGCAGATTAGACATCTGTGGTCACATGATGTGATTTGAGTTTTCATTCTTAAACTGCAGAACCATCACAGGCTTTATAACTCCTTTAAGACATAATTTCTTAAAGAGACAGTTCTTTTTGATATTGTTTTAATTGTAGCAGTGTGTGCAGGCCAGAAACTGGTTACAGAAGTAATAAACTGAGTAAAGCTGTTTAAAAATTCAACAGGCTATTCTTCAGAATTTTATTTAAAATGTACTTTTAAATTCTCACCACTCCTTTTTAGTGTTCATAAATGAAATATTATGAAGTGAAGGATGTATTGACATAATCAGACAAATACAGATCAATAAGCTCCAGGACCCAGTGAGGACAATGTCACCTGTGTCTGTCCTGCTGTGATTAGACGATGGTAATTAATGGCTTAACTAAGTGGAGTAACATTAGGTGCATTTC
>NW_007589088.1:0-714 GCF_000523025.1 Cynoglossus semilaevis | reverse complement strand
CATGAGCCACCAGTTGATGATCACTAAAATCACTAGGTGGCGCTATAATTCTATCCTAGTTCATTTGTCTCTGCGACGCAACGTGTGGTCCGAACTACTATTCGCACATTCTTTTTCGCCGAACGCGCCATGTAACATGTAACTTACTTAAATAAACCTTTACACACTGACATGAACAACCAAACATCTGACGACAACCTCGCGTAGCTACCTCTCAGTGGAAGAGCTCCACTTCGTGGACATCATCGGTCCGATGGGGGATTCTTAATTGGCGTCAGCTTTCACGTGACTCCGTGCTGAGTCTCTGCGGTGAATCCTCCCCGCGCACCTACGCGGCACGAAGCGCGCCAAGTCTCCTCAAGTGCGCGCTCCTGTTAGCGTCGTTAAAATTCGACCGGGCAGCCCTGGTAAAGACATAACGTCCTCCGTCCACCCACCCGAGGACCGTTCGACGCTGAACACAATCTCCATTGTTTCATCACGCTGACATGACAATCTCATTCCTTCCCTCCCGAAAAACACTCACCCGGCAGTTAACTAGCGGACGAAGTGCAGCAAATGGGGAAAAAACTCATTCTCCCCGAGGGGTGTTTAAATGCCCAAATATAAACTCTAAGCTTTCAATAGTCAACCTGTCTACAGTGCTGTTACCAGGAAACCGATGAAAGGTTTTTTTCAGATTTCAGCTTCGCGTAGACACACACGGGGGGGGGG
>NW_007589087.1:0-714 GCF_000523025.1 Cynoglossus semilaevis | reverse complement strand
CTTTAAATGATCACATCACTAACAAAGGCATAATGAAACCTTTCCTCTGTCGTTGGAGGTAAATGGAGCATTTTATCTCGACAACAAGCGCATAACAATAACATTTAGGTTTTATGGCAACTCGTGTGGTTTGTTATTGATCCGACAGATCGATTCTCACCAGACTGATAACGAAGCTAGTGGAGAATTCGGGGAAAAAGGCTGCTAATTAGTCTGCGTCCAAGGCTTTGACTCTGTTCTGTTCTGAGTCAGTGTATGAGTGTGTGGATGAATAGGTCAGAGTCAGGAACCGACACACTCTGGTGCATTCACTTCTGTTTGTGTGTGCAGAAAAGAAATACAAAAAAATATATAAAATAAAATGACCACACGTGACTGAAGTGAAAATTGAATTTTGGACTCTGGGAAGGTAGGTCGGGTTGAGAACCTCATTAAAGTAACATCTGGAATAAAAGTAGAACAGTCAAGTCAGAGGAACACTGGACTACATGTCCGACGTAGCTCAGACGAGCTAAGATCGCACGGAACTAAAGGTCCAATAGGAGGCCAGGCCAGCAGAGGATCAGTTGCGATTGGATACTAGTCTAGATACTAGATGTAGCCTATGTTCCGGATACCAGATGGATAGTAATATACAGCATATATACAGCCCACATTGTAAATACCAAATGTGGACCAGACCTAAGATGGCGGAGATGAAGCCCACATGGTAAA
>NW_007589086.1:0-714 GCF_000523025.1 Cynoglossus semilaevis | reverse complement strand
AGTATTTGGGTAAACTTAAATTTCCTTATTCAACTCAGTAATATTCTGTGTACTGACATTTCTTGTAGAACTTGAATAATACCTAGTCTTATAGGCCTCTATGAACAGCCATCTCCATCTACGACATCATCAACAACGGTGTACCTCAAGGCTCTGTTCTCGGTCCTTTCATCCTTATCATATATGAGTCCTCCCTAAACACAACTAGACTACGTATGTTGTTTTGTCGAACATTTATATGCTGACGACATGCTAGAACGCTAAATATTCCATCGGCATGATACTATGTGTCTACAAATGGTGTTTAAAAATGTTTAAGGATTTTATGCGCTCTGGCCGATGGAAGATCTTCTGGCAAACATAAGTATGTTTGTATTCTCATTCTGCCAGTCATTTTGGCCCAAAAAAAACTAGATTTACTTTAAATCCTAAAAACAAAACAAACCTTGGCAAAACAACGATCCACATTCACTGGCTTCCACCTTGGTCAAACTACAAATTATTTACAAAATGTATCTTCTGGCCTACAAAACACTAAACATTTGGCAACTTTCTACCTTTCCATTTTCCCAATAGGTACAGTACAACAACCTGGTTGGTTCTCTGTCAACAGGTGTGTGTGTTCAGGAGATATAATAGCATGTCCTCTGGATTAGCTGATATAGATGGATAACTCCTCCACCTGATGTGTCATCCACCTGCAGACCCACAGCT
>NW_007589085.1:0-714 GCF_000523025.1 Cynoglossus semilaevis | reverse complement strand
GTGTGTGTGTGTGTGTATTAGTCTGAGCAGTGGACATATATTTACTATAGGTAAAAATACTGTATTCACTAATGTAAGCTTTTACTTATTTCCCTACCTATGTGTTAAATCAAACTTGTGAAAAATAGAATTCACTTATGGTCTGAAGAATTACAATCAAAAATCCAAATCAAATGGCTTCTCATCTCTTTAGAAAAATACAAACCGTAACAATAGTATTGTTCTTGTAAAATATCAAATGTAACTTTAAATGAGGTGAAGACCAATGTTTTCTCTATATCAACTATCAATAATGCATTTCCCATCAGGAATGGCCTTTTCCCTGAAGTGGCTGGTGATGCAGTTTCTATCTAAAGTCTGGTTTAGGTTGTCCGAGTCGTCATCACAGTTACAGTGTGGTCTCGAATCTGATTCAGACAGAAAGGTTTGACATTCTGCATATCAGCAGCTGTTGTCTACTTTGGCCTCAATACACAAAAAATGCATTCTCTGCACTAAATCAGTGCACTGTGCACTAAATCAATTGGTGAACTACGATGACACAGTGTACACTTCACACTCACTGACCCATTGAAGTGACGTGCTCTGTATTTCTCACCTGGACCTTCAGTGGTGTCCTGCCTGAACTTAGAAACCATCAGTATTCTGCAGAAATGTGAAATCATAAAATTGCCATTCCAAAGCAACAAACAAAACAGTACAATGCATCAAAAA
>NW_007589084.1:0-714 GCF_000523025.1 Cynoglossus semilaevis | reverse complement strand
ACATGTACCTTGTGGCTCCAGTGAAGGTAAAGTCTTTGACCCTCTGAGAGCAGACACACAGCCAGCACCTGAGCAAAGTTTAAAATTCATTGTGAACATTTAAAGTTAATTTTATATCTAGAATACACATTTGATTTCACTTGTCTATCATTGTACACACCAGCAGCAGGGCGATGTATGTGAAAAGAGCAGCAGCAACAACCAGTAGAACCAGAGACCAGGGAAACCAGAAGCCAAGATTTCCAAAATTAAACCTGAAGATAATCAAATAAAATACAGGTTACATCAAAACGTTGCAATCTCTTCTTCACACTCTCTCTCGTTTCTGTTACAGCTAATCTTAATATTACATATATTACTCCATGTGACCATAAGCCCTCAAATGTCAACAGGAAGCCATACATTTTTACACTACGTTCCTTTCAAATATGAGTGGTATGAATGTAATCAACCACATTTATACTTCAAAATTCTATCAGTGTAGTTAAAGTTAGCAACTTACCAGTCAAAATCATTGTAATCGTTCTGAGCTTCACTCCAGAAATACAGAAACACAAAACTCAGAAAAAAGGTGAGGATCAGGAGGCCAAAACTGCCACCTTCCACCTGTAAAAACACACACATAATTGTTTATATATGTGATTCACTAGTATGTTGCTTAAGTAAAGTGAATTATTAACACACAACACAACAAAATGTGAGCTCTGCTTTTAA
>NW_007589083.1:0-714 GCF_000523025.1 Cynoglossus semilaevis | reverse complement strand
ACATAACTTGGTCCTTCGAGCCGGATGAAAACAAATTAAGCAGAACCTAAGGATCAGGTGGAGGACGACTGAAGACCGTGCACGGCCAGAACTAGGTTCTGGGGAAAGACCTGGGGAGTGAATTCTCACTCGGGCCAGTTCTCCGATACCTGATCCTGGGCTGCTGATTGATGGCATCTGATACCAGAATAAGATTGACGACGAGGGTGAGAAACTATTTTTTATTACCAGCGCGTGGTTGAAATATAGGTTGGAGTCCCTGGGCAGTAATCCCTAAATTCTGATAAATGGGTTGCAAATCCCTGGGCAGTAATCCCTAGAACAGGGGTGTCATACTCATTACCACCAGGGGGCCATATCAGCAATACAGTTCCCCTTGAAGGGCCGGTTGTAAATGACACAGTAAAAAAATTTACTTAATTTTTACTAATTTACTTCATTCAAAAAAAGTCATATCCATTTAAAGATACTGGTCTGTACTAACGGGTGGTACTAGCTGACCAGTCCTTGGAACAAAAAAGATTGTGGACCGCTGGTATAGATGTAACTACTCCATAACAGACTAAACCATGTTTTCCCGCCGGCCACATAACACGGCTTGGCAGGCCGCATTTGGCCCCTGGGCCTTGAGTTTAACACGTATGCCCTAGAAATAAGCGGGTTGAAAATCCCTGTGCAACAAACCCAAGAGCTAAGCGGGTTGGAGTCCCTGGG
>NW_007589082.1:0-714 GCF_000523025.1 Cynoglossus semilaevis | reverse complement strand
TTTTTTAAAAGAACCCAAGTTGAAAACAAAGATGGCCGCCCGTCTGTATCAACAGGCAGAGGGAAGCGGCGCCGTTTGGCGTCGTTTTATAAACGTTTACGCCATGGAACGAAACCGGTGAAAACACGAATAGTGAATTTTAAAAAACCGTACGTTGATTTTAATAAAGAATGACGGTGTTTTCGTTTAGTTTAGTTTAGTTTCGCCAACTTTCCGGTCGTGAGTACGTTCCAGTCACTGCTGGCCAATGAGGAGCGAGGGCTGACGACGTGAACTAGTTATGGAAGACATGGTTAGTTAGAGTTAAACAGTTAACTTCCGTCACTCCGGGTTTTCATTTCGCCGCGGTTTGGATTTATTTCGGAAAAAAAGGAAATGCTTTTATTTTGAAGGTCACGACATTTCTGTTTTTCTGGTAAACGATACCGCATTTTTTTTATTTTTTTTTCCCCCAGCTTGCCGCAGGTATGTCCTTAAACCTCAGACATCCGCTCAGTACACGGTCTGTACACGCCGCGGTGCAGTACTGCCGTGTACTGACGTGTACTGACGTGACATCGATATAAATATATATTTAAATGTATTGAATTAGTTTAAAACGTGTACAAATATATATATTTTTTTTTTTTTAGAAAATTCCAGAATTATCGGCGAACTGGCGATAACGTTCGGTAATTTTTTTTTAAGAATAAATAAAAATAAAAAGAGCAAAAA
>NW_007589081.1:0-715 GCF_000523025.1 Cynoglossus semilaevis | reverse complement strand
ATAATCCCAATTTACTATAATACCATTCTATTATAATCCCAATCACAAGATATTGTCAGGATAAAAATGGTGTTAAATGGTATTATACTGCAGATGTTGGCTGTACAGTTAATCAGGCCAATCCATAACAACTCAAACACTGAATTTCTCAAAGGACTATAACCGTCCCTCCTATTACCACATACAATAAGCATATTTGTGTAATCACTCCTTTAATCCAATTAGGGGTTTAGGCAGGATTATGACACACACATGGTCTGCTGAGATGGAGAGTTGGTATTTTACAGCCTGGGTAGAACACTAACTTGTCACGCCAAATTAGTCAATGTGACCAGAATTTATTTGAAAACATCTTTATTTTCTGAAATGTGAGATTTTACAAAAGTCAAAAATCTCTTTTCAATTATCTTATATTTATGGTCTCTGTACAATTGGATCCCAGGAGTGTCAGAATGTGTACAAATACATTTTAGTTCTAGTAACTGCAGTAGCAGTATTTAGCAGTCAACTATTTTTATATTCAAATAAAATGAGGACATTACCACTATGGCTTGTATGTATGACATGTTCTTTAATAGGACATTCATTCATTAATATATTAATATAATAGGACTTACCAGTTCTTTGGACTACAAAGAGCACCTGTAGTTTGTTTGTCCAAACAAACTTGTTGGTATTCATCCAACGCAGATTCTGGAAAATTAATTGGAAAAAA
>NW_007589080.1:0-715 GCF_000523025.1 Cynoglossus semilaevis | reverse complement strand
GTCAGGTACGGGAACAGACCTTTAACTCTGGAGACGTCTTTTGGAGAAATACAGATAAAGATAGACCCTAAACTGCTGTATCAGCATGACTAGTAATGTGCTTATTCGGTTTCTGTGAAATGACTCAAGCAAAATTGCTAAAACACTGCAAAAAAAAGGGGCAGATCAGATGACGAAAACAACCGTGCTTTCTGACTCAACCTCAGGTTTCAGGATGTGGAATCTTGTTGGTCTTTTTGCCACTGAAACAAACTCAGACAGCTGCAAATGTGGAAATGTCCACTAATGTGTTTTTCAGTGTGTTTCCTTAACACATCCTCTTTACATTAAAGAGTACATTACTATAAAAAAATAATTACCAATGAAAGTTTACTTCTTCTACCAGGTGTGGTACATTAACTGTGACCATCTAGCAGACAGAATACCACCTCTGCTCACCCCCACCTTCACAAGCTAACACTATGAGTTAGCTAACACCGGAAAGCACACACACATACTGGATATATACACCATCTACGTTACAAGAGATAGCGAAGACGTACGTGAGGCTGTCTCAGCGTGCTGACACACTTTAAGGAAGTGATGGTACGACTCCATCTCGGCCGTCGAGATCCGCACGGTGGAATAGCCTTCCCCATAGTTACCACAGTGAGGACAGGTGGATCGTGAGCCGGAGTAAATCCACCTATCTGGGCTGTCCATCTACAGTCAGAGC
>NW_007589079.1:0-715 GCF_000523025.1 Cynoglossus semilaevis | reverse complement strand
TTTTTTTTTGGACGGGAGGGGTACAAATAAAACAAAGTTGAGCTTTCTGGTGACATTTGGGTGTAAAATAGATAAAAGGTGCATTTTTTCAGATTGACCAGCAGGAGTCAGTATAGGGTAAGGAACAACAAAACAACACAGTACGAAGAAGAAAATCCTCGCGGCATAAACATTTAACCTTCAAAGAGAGGCTGTTACAAATTACCGCGTTTGCTTCTGAAATCGTCGATAAGGTAATAATAATACTAATAACATGAGTGAAGATGACCGTCCTCCTTCGACACTCAAAGACAAAGACTCCACTCTCCTGCTTACTAAAGACGGACAGCGCTACTACGTGAGTAAGAGCGGCGCGGTGGACAGTAGAAATGTAATAACGCCGCACGAAGCGGACAACAACGTCTCCTATGACATGGACGACGCGGACGAGGAAAGCGACGTGTTGGACACATCAGACCCCAGAGACAGCGCTGCCAGTCCAGAGGAGCCCAACGACGAGGAAACGTCAGAGGGAGACAATGCCCCGAAACAGTGCACGTATGTGGGGTGCAACGAGACCACCACCCAGGTGGCCAAGCAGAGGAAGCCGTGGATGTGCAAGAAACACCGCAACAAGATGTACAAGGATAAGTACAAGAAGAAGAAAAGCAACCAGGCCATGTCCAGTGGAAAATTAGACGTAAGATTGAATCTTTCCTAACCTTTCTTTTTTTTT
>NW_007589078.1:0-715 GCF_000523025.1 Cynoglossus semilaevis | reverse complement strand
TAAATGTTCTTCTAGCAGTCTATCAGTTTATGCGTTGGAACAGTGCTATCACACTGCTGTTAAAAGTAATATTTTATAACCTTTGCCTGCTGCCTATCAGGATTATTCCAGGGAAAACAGATACAGAGTGAATTCTGGTCCGTGCATGTAAAAGCTGTTTATCTGACTCTGTTTTCACTTTCCAGCACATCTGGCTCTTAAATTACAGCTGCTGAAAACAAGGAGAAATTTACAGTGATCTTGACAGGGTTTCAGACCGGGCACGGCGCCCAGTCCCCTGCCTCACACAGCCTTGGAGCCCTTCGCACACATGGGGGCCATTATTTGTAAAGTAGCTGTGGTGGCACCAGGGAATGATTTGAAAGGAGTGTGCGTGTGGGTGTTGCTGTACGTGCGTATGTGTGCAGGAACGCGCAGCCCCAGTGTGTTTGCCCTCAGTTATCACATCCACACATCTACAGCAAGTGGCGGCGAGAGAGCGAGCTGAGGCAGCGATATGTGGATAATGTTGTGCTGTTTAAACCCCGGAAAACCCTTCCACCTACTTCACTCTCCTTGAAAAACGGATTATCTTTTCAAGTGTTGTACGGCACTTGAGTGAAATGTTCTCACACCGACTGGAAACTCAACCATAAAGGGCAACTTAGTCTGTTTGGATAACAGCGAGAGATTTGAAGGTTAGCACGCGATGCTAGAACACGTTTGAAAAAAAAAA
>NW_007589077.1:0-715 GCF_000523025.1 Cynoglossus semilaevis | reverse complement strand
ACAGACACCAACAGTGTTTTCCTGTAACGTTGTTGTTTCATATATTGACGGTTAACCAGGTAAATATTTCTCTTTTTTCCCCTCAGTGTCCCTGTTTTTACGTGTTTTCAAAGACGAGTCTCCCTCAGCTGGACGTGTTCCTCGAGGAAAAGAAGGTGATGATGTGACGATTAGAGAGTTTTTATTTTTCCACATGAGAAACTTTTGACTGAACAGAATGTTTGAGTAACACCATCACCCCCCCCCATAGGAAGCTCCGATTGAACAGAGGGACGCACCGGGAAACTTTGTGTCGTGGCTCATTCCAAGGTGATTCTGGGCGATCCAGGTTACAGTGACAGATTAACGATGGTTAACGATTCTTCATGTCACAGATTCATTTGTTTGTTTTCAGGAATCCAGTTTACGTCCATCAGATTTCTGGGCGTTTTGATGTTGGAAACTTGACTTCCTACATAGAATGTGATCGGTACTTCAGAGAAAACCTTCAAGACGTCAAGTCCTACATGGTGTAGATCAGAGGTCTTAACCACCCTTGGCTCCTGACCAGTACCAAGGTCTGGACCAGAACCAGGCTGCACAGAAGAAAACAATAAAGATTATTTTTATTTTACTAATTATCTGTGTGAAGGTCTTTTATTTTGAAAAATAACTGGAATCTCTGCAATCACATTCATTTACACACAGTCATCAGACACAAGAATAATGACTAAAT
>NW_007589076.1:0-715 GCF_000523025.1 Cynoglossus semilaevis | reverse complement strand
TGTGTGTGTGTGTGTGTTGCGATCTACTAACAATACCCCCTATCTTCCAGATGGTGGTGCTGGGCTTGTTTCTTCACCAGGGCTCCTACTTCCGTGACCTTTGGAACATTCTGGACTTTATAGTGGTTAGTGGTGCTCTGGTGGCCTTCGCCTTCACGTAAGTGCCCCACCCAAGGCTCCTCACCCCATCACACCCCCCCCATCAGCATCTCATACACTCAAAAAAAAACACACACACAGAAACTCGTTCATTGACAGAAAGACCCTCATCACTGAGCCTCGTGCTTCTGATACAAAAGACAACGTTGGGTTCTCTCTCTCTCTTACTCCCGGAATCTTCAATTCCTGTTGGTGGCGCTCTTGTATCTCTGTCATTTTTCTTTTCTTTCCCTTCCATTTCCCTCATCATTGCCTCCTCATTTGTCTTTTTTCTTTTGATAATATCTTCTTGTGTTTCCGTCCACTCTGCAGCTCAGTTTTATTTTTGGTTTTCCTCAGTAATCATGACCATGTCACTCTGTATCAGTCGGTCTTTCTCGGTGTTTCATCCAACCATCACATCTGAACGACCGCCCGAGGTCCGCCGCTAACGTTTCACCCTCATTTTTCTCATTCTGCACTTAAAAAAAAAACAAAACAAAGTCATGGGTTATTTTGTCACAAACATCTGATTGGAACTGAAACGTCCAGATTGTTTGTTTTTAGAGTGCAGCCC
>NW_007589075.1:0-715 GCF_000523025.1 Cynoglossus semilaevis | reverse complement strand
TGTTTGGTGACGTGAGCGCCCCTGCTGGCCTGAAAGCTCTGAATGATTTTCTAGCAGAGAGAAGCTACATGGAAGGCTTCACAGCATCTCAGGCTGACACGGCCGTGTTTGACTCCCTCCCCTCTGCTCCTCCCTCCACCTTGTGCCACCTCCTGCGCTGGTACCAGCACATCCAGTCCTTCCGGAAAGAGCGAGCTAGTCTCCCGACAGCCTCGAGACAGTTTGTTCTGCCAGATGTCCCTCCAGCCTCAACAGCAGACGATGACGACGACGATGTCGACCTTTTTGGCTCAGACGACGAGGCAGAGAGCGAGGCGGCAGCTCGAATCAAGGAGCAGCGTCTGGCCGAGTACGCTGCCAAGAAGTCCAAGAAGCCGGCGTTGATAGCCAAGTCCTCCATCCTGCTGGACGTGAAACCATGGGACGACGAGACAGACATGGTGAAGCTGGAGGAGTGCGTGCGCAGTGTCAGCATGGACGGACTGCTGTGGGGGCAGGCCAAGCTGGTACCAGTGGGCTACGGTATCAAAAAGCTGCAGATAGGATGCGTGGTGGAGGATGACAAAGTGGGAACAGACCTCCTGGAGGAAGCCATCACCGCCTTCGAGGACTTTGTCCAGTCTGTGGATGTGGCAGCCTTCAACAAGATCTAAACCAGACAGAACAAATCCTCTCAGTGGTAACAGTAGTCATGTTCTGTGGTGATGTCTGAAAC
>NW_007589074.1:0-715 GCF_000523025.1 Cynoglossus semilaevis | reverse complement strand
TTTCTTTTCTTTCTTCCTCTTTTTTTTCTTGTCTTTCTTTTCAAGATTCTGGCGCAGCTGTAAGAAAAGCAACATAATTCTAAACATATATAAACATATTTTTTTAAGAAATTAAAACATCACTACAAAGATAAATGCCAATCAGAAATCCTACCATTTCTTTGATCCTCTTCATCTTTACAGGATTAGTCAAGACTTCCTTCTTCTTTGCTTCTTCTAGTTTTCTAATGTAGGGAATGTAATGTATAAAGTTTCAGTAAGTGAAAACTGTTGTTCAATACACAACACAAGGAGCATTGTTAATTTTGATTGAGGCACTACAATAAAGAATTGAAGAGAAAAAAGTCTGGGTTTAAACATAAGCAACTATTGAAGTCAATTTCATTAGAACAGTTTTTCTTCCAATTATAAAAAGTTCTTTATGCTTTTTGTGACTTACTGGCAGGGAATTCAATCTACTACTTAGATGACAAAAGTCCTACCTAATTTCAAAAAGAGGATCTTCCCTGATCTTTGCAGCTAGGTCAAGGTTGGAGGCAGGTGTGACAGGGTTGAAAATGGATCCTGGTAGTAAGCCAGTCTCTGATGATGGGCCACTTTCCTGCTCCTCGTATTGGTCGGTGATCTGTTTGTCAATTGGGCGCCCAAGTAGATACTCATCTCTGGACACCTGACCAACAGGTCCCTGATACATCCAGTCTAGACGATCATCTTT
>NW_007589073.1:0-715 GCF_000523025.1 Cynoglossus semilaevis | reverse complement strand
TATGTTACTACCTTTTTTTCTCTTCAGTTTTTAAATACACCAAGCACTTACTATTTATCTTCCAGAATTTCTGCCCATTTATTTTTTATTGAATTTTAATCCCAATACTATTGCATTCATACATATTCAAACGAGTAGTAAATAGTGCTGTTCTACACATGAATGTTAATCAATCTTTATCTTATAGGGTCGTACTCTGTCAGAGAACGTCACGTAACAACACATGACCAGCAGCCATGACACCACTGACACGTTGAAGCAGTGGAAGGTGCAGCGTGGTCACTAGGGTGGAGTAAAATAGAGTGTTTTCTTCGGGGCTGCAGTCTTTGGCGGGTGTTAGAGGCAGCTCACTCACAACTCCGCGGACCACCTGCTGCCAAATCTGATTTAGTGCGGGGAAATATTTTCTCCCCGAGACTGTGCCTTTGGTTTAGAAGGCCAGGCCACATGTTGTGAAACGAAGTAGGCCGCCAAACTAAACGGGTTGTCATTTGCCCACACTGCGTTGCTATTGATTTACTGCTACTAGCTGCCGCTTTGCCAGAGGGGACTGTGAGTGCTAAGAAAAGGGTGGATAAAAAAAAATGGGGAAAACAAATCCTCTCTGTCCAGAACCACATTAGTTTCAACTGAAGTATCGCACAATCAGAAATGAATGGTCAGATAATGAAAGGTAATTCTAGTAATTTTACATTTGATTTTCCTCTTCATCTTT
>NW_007589072.1:0-715 GCF_000523025.1 Cynoglossus semilaevis | reverse complement strand
TGGATTCTCTTTGAATTAAGTAAATTATCCCTAGCCATAAATTAAACTAACTCGCTCATGTCGGATCCTAAAGACTTCACACACTAACCTTTGACAAATAAAAGTCTTCGGAAACCTCCTCCTCCATATTTCATAGAGTTCTTTTGATTGAGCTATTTCCAGGCTCTGGTTGTCTTTTGTTAACGCACTTTGTTAACTGACAAGCTTCCTGTTTTTCATGTCCTTAGCAGGACAAAAACAGACTCAGATGTATCTGTGTTTATATCTTCAAGACTTCCTTTTTGGCACAGGACGTAGCTGTTGATATTCCTAGACAAAAAATATAGAAAGTACGGCGTCCGCGACACGTATAGCGCACTCCGTGACTTCAGTCGTGATGTCGGAGGATGAGGTCGCGGTTAGCAGGTCAAGAAATGACCAAAAATGTAGCATCGGGAAACCAGGATCACTTCCGTCAATACCACAGAGACAAAGAGATGTCAAGAGGACGGTGACCCTTCCTTCTAATCACAGAAAGGAAGAGACTCCTCCCATCCCATGTCTGCACAGACACTGATGGAGTTTCCATGTTGGAGTTGGCTCCTGTTGACATGGATGGACCTTTGTCTCCACTGGAAGAAATTGGAAGTCACATTTACATGAGTAGTATCGACTGTTGCTAATGGTCCTTATATGTCCTCAAATGTCAGTTTTTAAATATAACTTATTGTAGAAG
>NW_007589071.1:0-715 GCF_000523025.1 Cynoglossus semilaevis | reverse complement strand
ACAGATAAAGGCTTCCTGATGACATTTTCACGTACGGTATTTCACTTAAATTAAGCTGTTGCTTGTATTCCGATGCTACTTCTATGCTAAGCTACCAAGAAAGTTCACATGCTGTTAGCTCGTTAGCTATCTAGCTAATGAAATGTGATTCTGATGAATCAGCCGTGGAGCGTTTCCACCCTTTCTACTCAATGGGATGTTACGTAACAACGCTTCGTTCTGAATCACATTTCATGATTTAATGACATGTTTGGAACACGCGGCGTCCGTGTATCCAGTCCGCAGGATGCCAAGCGTGTCTCCATCACAACACTCCATGTCCATGAGAAGTCCTTTGTCCTCTATTTACAATTCATGAAGAGCGAGAACAGACCATTTATCAAATGGGACATATTTGGCTTGTTGTGCGTCAAACTGTTACCACACTGCTGATGCCGCACTCGGTCTCATCTTGGCAGCGCTCGTCTCCATCTGCCTTCTTTGTGTTTAAGACTATATTTAAAAACGTCATAAAATTTTAAATCCCAGCGGGTTCGGGCGGGGTGCGGTGGGGGGGGGCATGGTTTGCCAGAAAGGCCTGGAAGAGAGACTAAAGAGCGCAGTTGAATAAGTACCTATTTGTGTCTTCATTTACTTATTATAAGAGCTCAGCAACTGAGGATGAGACTGAACGATAAGCCGAGACAAACCTTCACATCTTATGCATCTCCAAACA
>NW_007589070.1:0-715 GCF_000523025.1 Cynoglossus semilaevis | reverse complement strand
AAAAAAAAAGATGTATAGTATAATATGTATAATACTAATTTAGGTCCAGTATTTTAGCTCAAAACACATTTTACCTAGATGATTTGCTTCCGCGTTAAGGCCAATCTTCCTCAGTAGTTCCTCGGTTACCGTGAGTGCACCGTCCTCGGTAAAGGTTGATACCATTACTTCCGTCACACCCAAAAAATTCTTACCCTCCACACGTCCACGTTTAATTCGTGGGTTAGTCCTGCGGTCCAGCAGCAAGTGGCGAAACTTTTCAAAATTTTGCTCAGACAAATCTTCCAGTATGTCCGCTATGGCCTCTGTGATAGTACATGCGGAAGTCATTTTCCCTCTCTGTCTTTCTCCTTTCGCTGCTAAAGCCTGCGACGCGGCTATATTAGAGGTGGCACACACAATGGAAAGACAAGGAGAAGCGATAGAATTAAGAGACAAAACGAAAGCAGAGACGCAGTAAACACTGACTGTGGGAACCAGAAGGTGAAAAAAACCCACTAATAAGCGGTACCGACATAAGAACTGGCCAGCCACAAATACAGGCGAACTAACTAGGCTACTGATGAAAATTAAATTATTCATTATCTGTTATTTCAGCCCAACTATCTACAGTCAAACATACGGCGCGTGGGCCAAACCCAGGTCATTAGGGGGTTCAATCCGGCTGGCTTGAATAATTTTGAAACAGTTCGTGTTTATGAGATGTTTTGTAAAA
>NW_007589069.1:0-715 GCF_000523025.1 Cynoglossus semilaevis | reverse complement strand
TTTTTTTAAGGAGTTCTTTTGCTAATGAGGAATGTTTAAGGAGTTATAATGAGAAGAGAGAAGTACTGGAACTGTGTAGTCAAGGAATTGCGGGCAACTTAATGAAGTGGTTAATTAATACCTATAAATAGTAACAACCATTAAGTGGTAATTATCAATGGGGGTTCAGTTATATGTGCGAAACAAAGGTCAGCTAAAGTTGCCGACGTTAATACACCATGTCGTGGTGCAGTGGAGTATGACTTGGGTTTCTAATATGTTTACTCCGACTGTGGATGGAAAAATATCAGATAAATAAAATGAAGTTGGCAAAGGCACAGGGCCAGTCTGATATTTGAAGGCTGCTTGTTTCAGAGTCTAGAAACCCTGATCCTCCTGAATTTTCACTTTGGTCTGACTAAGGGGGACTAAGACAAACTGATCAGTTGATCTCAGAAAACGTGGAGCAAATGAACAAAATCATTCATCTGTGTGTATGCTGACAAGACAATTTTAAATCCAATCCTGTAGTGTACAGAAAGCCAATAAGGGGAGGACAAATAAACAACAAAAAAATCCCTGCCTTTGTGTTCCTGTCAAATGCTGTGTAGCTTTGCTGTGCATCAGACTCAAGATTCAAACATTTGGCCTTTCACACAGTAGATAATCCTGATAATCCAGCCATGCATTTGATCTACAGAGTAGAGACTTTAATTTGGCTGAGAAAAGCAGATTT
>NW_007589068.1:0-715 GCF_000523025.1 Cynoglossus semilaevis | reverse complement strand
GTTTGTTACTGTGTATGTCTGTGTATGCGTTTGTGTTTGTGTCAGAGGTATTAAAATTCAGCAGCCACAAACTGACACTCTACTCCAGGGGGGATTATAATGATAACCAGTAGACACGCGAGATACACAGTGATGTTTACTTTTGAGCTTGTACTGAGCCACTGCAGTATTGGGAACACAGCTGTCATGAAATATGACTCAGAGTCTGTTTCATTAGCAAGGGACGCTATGAACAACATTTGAATACTTTAGTTCAAGAGGGGAGTGCACTGTTGGGACATTTTGTTTGGTAACAATCCAAAATCCAAGACTAGCCATTTCTCAAACTGAGGTGTTTCTGCACCAGCTGTGTCCTATCGCCTGGCTAACTGAAACGATGAAATGTGAGACATTACCTCACCCAACATTTCTTCTTCTTCAAGTTTTATGTCAAACTCTCTTCCTCTTTGCTGGGGAATAACCAAGAAATCAAGGAATGAACAGGTGAACTGAGACACCAGGAATCAAACATGTGACCTTTTTGCTGTAAAGCAATGATGCAAACCACCGTCCCTTAATACAGCTGTTATTGTTCTTGTTTTTAGATTGAGTTTAGTTATCATTTAGTTATCAGTGAAATATTGAATATGGACTAATGTGATTTGTTGTTGTGTTTGGTGAATATTCTGGGTGAAGTATGTCACCTATCATCTATATCACGCGTGTCAAACTTGAG
>NW_007589067.1:0-715 GCF_000523025.1 Cynoglossus semilaevis | reverse complement strand
TTTTTTTTTTTTTACTGAACATGCATCTTGAGAACACAGACAAACAGACAAACATAGTAATAACAGTGAAGAATTTCACCAATGAAAAGGACGTTTGATCAGAATAATATTCCTGGCATGGAAAGCCTATTTTCATACATTTTTTTCAATTGCAATAAATATTTTAAAATACAACCGACAAAGGAAAATGTGAATTTAAACTGTTTTGGGCAAACGTTTGAATCACATGACTTTATTTGTTACAGAGAATATTTTTTTCTCAATAAATAAATAAGTAGATGAAACCACTAATGCTTCAAACTGGTGAATCACAACAATCTCAACACAGTTCTCACGATCCTCACAAAAACGCCAGGTTTTTGACAAAACACAACTCATCCCCCAGGTCGTGAAACGTAGGCCAGGTTCAGGGATCCCCCAACACTTCAGTCTAGTCCATGTAGTGTGTGTGCTTTTTGTACTCTATTGTCACAGTCTCTTGGGATCTAAGATACGTCCTGTTTAAAAATAGAAGAGAGAATATCACATGTAACTCTCTGGAGTCGTTTCTTTAATTTAATCATTCAAAACAGCATGCTGTTCTAAAATGCTACTCTTTCTCATGCTTTGTCAAGGTTTTTCCAAGGAGAACTGTGTTGGTTTGTTCCATCCCCAGGGTAATTTTTGCACCATTTTTCATTCATCGGTGAAATTTTTCAGAGGAAGCAGGAAAAAA
>NW_007589066.1:0-715 GCF_000523025.1 Cynoglossus semilaevis | reverse complement strand
ACATCAGTGCAGTACTGTGAACGGCCTGCGGTAATTTTACCAAATCCAACATCAGTCCTGCATCATAAAACATTATGGGGGATTGGACGAGAGTGTTTCAACAACACTGACGTACGTCCACACATTTTCCAAGAATATTCCCACAGCGACTCTCCACTCAGGAGTGGACTGCAGTGAGAGGGAATCATTATGTTAATGCAGGAACTCTGGCACTGCACAGAACTACAGTACTGGGATGAGCTGTGCAGCAGTGTGTTGCTGGTATTGTTGCTGGTGGGCGGCAGCTGTGTTTACCACTGCAGCTTGTTTTCTGTTTCTGATTTAATGAACACATGGCCACTTCAGAGCCAGTGTCACTGTTCACCCCGGAGCAGAGGTGGCATTTTACCAACGGCTGAAAACAAAAACCTCCAACGGTGTGGACAGTGTTGTTAGGAGCCATAATCTGTAGTTATTCTCAGAGCAGGGGAGTTGTTGATGTTGTACTCTGATAGAAACATACATCTGTGACAGGTTGATGTAGGAGTTATACAGCTGGTTGTTGAACTATATTACATTTGTCTACAATATATGGCCCGTGTACCCAGGTGTGTTCAAGTGTAAAAACCTCAGTCCTCACATTTGACTATAAAAACTGAAAAAGTATATAAATCTGTGTGAGTCTATGTCTATATCATATATATATCACCTCATATATATGTATGTATATATGTGT
>NW_007589065.1:0-715 GCF_000523025.1 Cynoglossus semilaevis | reverse complement strand
CTCTTCATCATCTTCAGACGGGAACAAAAAAAGGCCATGAAGTGAACTGATGTGAGAGGAAGAGGAAGTGGGAGAAACTGGAGTCAGAGTCACAGGAAGTGAGGTCAGAGTAGAACTTCATTTAAGGCAGCGCCGCCGCGGCGTCCTCTCGTTGGTTTGTTGTTCGTTTAAGAGACTTCATTCAGTCAAACTTTCACTTCCATCGAATACAATTCATCAAATCAAATGTGTGTGAACGTCCGGTGTTCTTGAATGCACCACCTGTGTGCACTTCACTGTGAACTCGTTAGTTTTGATGCAACATTTGTGGCACGGTCTCACCTGCAGAAGTCAGGGGCCACCATTCCGTACACGTTGATGCGGTCACACAGCTCCAGGGCGATGGTCATGGTGAACCAGCCTGTGCTCAGCCAGGAGTTGGAGATCTTTCTGCAGAGAAGAAGGACAACAGCTGTGTGATTGTGATGAACCGTGAAAGATAATCAGAAAATCTCACCCCGGTCGGACGGTGATTTTTTATTATTAAGATTTCTGCTCATGCTGAGTTGATTTTCCAGACTGATGGATGATTCAGAATTCTCCCCACGCCTTCATTTAAATACAGCTCCATCTGCTGCGTATCCACTGATACAATTGAATAATCAAACCCTCAATCACTGAAAAGCTTTCGTCTGCAGGAAAACTGCTGATAGTCAGGAGAGATGGAACGTCGTAG
>NW_007589064.1:0-715 GCF_000523025.1 Cynoglossus semilaevis | reverse complement strand
CACCAGTCTGTTAGTGTGGCCCACAGACACGACCTAGATCTATGTTTCATGGATGGGATTTAAACCAACATCTGGAAAGAACTGGTTCAAATCCTGTCCAAGAAAAAACAATATAAACACTCCAGAAAGAAGGGCCAGAGGGGGCGCCACATCCTGATGTTGCCTGGGACACCAGTGTGTCCCAAAGTGTGGTGTGCAACCCAGTTACATCAACACAAACGTAGGAATGACTTTTTGACCTTTGACTTTTTCCCCGGTCAGTGAATGCATCGCTGCCATTCCTTCGTCTTTAGACGTTCAGTCCGACCTGGTGACTTTCAGAGTCTTGGTTGGTATTTATGACTCTTCTGTCTTAGTTGTAGTCCAAATATGGCAAATGAAACCGACTGCCAAAACATCAGGTCATACCTGACGTCAGCCGCTGAACCTCGTCTTCTGCTCTCTATTATTCCACTGCTGCGCTTCCTCAGCCAACCACACGGGGCCCGGGCCAAATCAAAGTTCAGCAGCACCAAACACACAAAGCCCTGGGCCATAAGTCAGACTCACACCCTGGCTCTGACACTCCCCCTGGCAACGGGGACAAAGATGCCCCCGAGGTGAGGACAAACATGGCCGACGACGGGGAGTGAAGGAGTTCAGAGGAGTTTAGAGAGCGATTAGAGTCGAAGTGGAGTCAGAACACTGACGTTACTGAACCGTTACTGAACCGTTA
>NW_007589063.1:0-715 GCF_000523025.1 Cynoglossus semilaevis | reverse complement strand
TTACTGTGATCAAAAGTTGGCGTATCAGAGTCTAATAGGCTTATGTTCCCAACACAGACACAGACACATAGACACACACGCACACAGAAACACAGACACACTGAGACACATGCACACACACAGACAGACTGACACAGACAAACAGACACATGTATACACGTGTGACCTCCAGCTGACCTCCAAGTGATGTCCAAAAAAATTCCAAGTGACGTCCGACTGACCTGCAAGTGATGTCCAAGTGACCTCCAAGTGACGTCTAAGCGACCTCCGAGTGACTTCTTGGTGACGTCCAAGGGATATCCAGGTGACTTTGTTCAGGAACTTGGTATAGGAATTAACTGTGATCAAAAGTTGGCGTGCAAAAAAAGTTTGAATATCAGTAATATATATATATATATTTTAGTTTTGTCTTTTCTTGCACATTTCTCATAAAATTTGGCATTTAGAGAACATTTTTCTAAAATTTTCTGTATAAAATGTTTCATCAAAATGTAAACTTCATGTCATTTTTGGTCAAAATCTAATGAATGTTGACAAAAAGCCTTTGTAAATTTATTTTTCAAAATTGTATCTTTTCTTGCATGTTTTTCATCAAATTAGGGCATTCAGAGAACTTTTTAAAGAATGTTGTTTTAGAATGTAAACTTTTCATGTCATTTTGGGTCAAAAACTGAAAGATTTTGACGAATTGTTCTGCAATTTTGTAAAAAAAAAA
>NW_007589062.1:0-715 GCF_000523025.1 Cynoglossus semilaevis | reverse complement strand
TGTTCTAATCCCGATCTAATGAGCGTGGTGGAAACCCTGTGGTTAGGCTCAGAGATAAATACATCCTGACGGCTCCTGCTCCTCTGCGGGCTAACCCAGAGGTGTTCGACTTCATCCGCGGCCGCCCTGCCAGAGGGGAGATCACCCAGTTTGATGAATGATGAGTTCCTGAAAGATGGCCTCCAGTCAGTAAGCAGGCAGAAAATACTTCACACCTCGCAAGACAAACGATGCCCCGTCCATACGCTTCATTCCACCTGCGAACGACGGGTAGCCTGCCGCTTTGTTATTTCTTCTCTCTGTGCGTTTTATAAACCACACGCTCCACTGTCACTGATGCTAACAATTACCACGTCCACCTACCAAATAGCTACATTTTCAGCGGACAGATTTAATCCCTGAACAACATGCGCCCCGGATTGATCGTTAGCTTCGGAATCATTAATTAAAGTGTGGGACGTTTCCTGGCAAGCTGCACGTTGACGAGGAGCAGATCATTAGGGGCCCGTTGGGTCCTTTTAATTTACTCTTCCGACTGTAGGCAATTCAGCAGTGACTTGAGGAGGAGGAGGAACAGATCTGCACGGCGCCCCCTCTGACCTGTTATTTACTGTTGGAACGGCGTCAAGACGAACGGAAATGAACGGTTCCGAAACAGTTCCCGTCCATCTGAGAACAGGACTGAAACGGGGACCAACGTGTGCGACGTAGTGAA
>NW_007589061.1:0-715 GCF_000523025.1 Cynoglossus semilaevis | reverse complement strand
TACAAACTGTAATGACCTCAGATGGTGTTTATTGATAAATAGAGCGCCACCTAGTGGGATGTTGCTTGTAGGTTGTTAATGAAGTAACGTAGCGATAGTGTGAGTACGAAGGGTTAGACAATCATACAAGAAATTACACACTTGAAAATGACGTTAAAAAAAATGCAGTATTCTACTTTGTCAAAACTTTGTCGGCAGTCGTGATGTAGCATTACCAGAAAAGACTGCATTAGACGGAGCTGATCATATTGAACTGCTCCCACTCAGCACCGCCTCCAATTAGGTATTAATAGTATAATTAAACCAAATGGGGGTCAAACCAAAAATAATCTGCTCCAGGATTCTGTGTGACGCGTACGAACGGATGGACCTATTTAGGGCCTCATTATGAGACAACCTTATGTTTGTTTCTCTGTGGCTTCACTCTGCAGACGGAGCTGTAAATGATCGCATCCAAACAGAACAACAGTAACAAGTAACAAAAGTCATTCCTACGCAATCGCTTTGAACCCGGTTACTTGGTGACTCACCATTTCCAGCCATGGCACTATGCAGTCTGAATGAAAGAAGTGGTTACAGGGTAACTGCCTGACGGGCTCCCCCACCGAGAAGTCCTCTTTGCACACTGGACATTCCATACAGCAGTCTGAGACAGAGGACAGAGACACGTACGTGTTACAGGACTGAAGAACAGGGTTTAGATCTCAGTACGACG
>NW_007589060.1:0-715 GCF_000523025.1 Cynoglossus semilaevis | reverse complement strand
TATTTTTTGTACCATCCAGCTGCCAAGATGCACAGGAGGAACTACAGGAGTTTCAGGAAGGAAGCCGTGAACTGGAGGCCAAGTTGGAGGCACAGCTGACTCAAGCCGAACACCGTCTGAGAGACCTACAAACTGAGAATGAAAGGCTAAAGAACGAGGTGTCCAACCTCAAGGTAACGGCATTACGTGACCTGCCCCTGGCTTAGTTGATATGGGGCCAGCATGAGTATTCATATGTTGATAAGGACACAGGTTATGTAATCTGTTGGATCCTAACGATAAGATCCAAAGTCTCATTTGTTAATAAAAAAACAAATCTCAAGAAAATTATTCATAGAAGTTAGAACAAGGATACATATAAAACCTGCACAATAAGTTTTAATAAGGTATAATTGTTCACATGGACCACCACGTGACTAAGCTGGTAGCAGCTGATGCTAAGAACTCTGAGTGTTAATAAATCATGTTTCACAGCCGTGCAGCTGGTCACCCACTGCAGTGTAAGAGGAAACCAGTCACAGGGCCTGTACCTATGGAACAAAGAGAGCCTTTGAATTAATGTGTATGAGCGTCTGTACGTTGAGTCTTGTGATCTCATTAGTGCTTCTGCTAATAACTGTTGTGTTGTCTATAAAATAACAAATTGTACTTTGACAAATCACACTGTTATGTGTAATTTAATTTGGTTGAGCTGTAGCAGAAAACTGAGAAGATT
>NW_007589059.1:0-716 GCF_000523025.1 Cynoglossus semilaevis | reverse complement strand
ATGAAAGGGTGATTTTGAAAATTTTAATTTGGAAAAACAATTTCAACAATTCTACAGATGGTATTTAAACTTGGTTGGTTTACTTCTTACCTTGGTTAATTATTTTTCTACTCTGAATAGTACAATCAAATACTTAAATTATTCCCGTGTACTACCTTTCTTATCTTTTGAACGTGTCTGGGATGTAGGACAGTCTTCCAGTGGAGGAGATTTTGACTCTGTACCAGTGCAAACCCGCAGCTTCATTTCCCAACTACCAGACCAAGGTACAACCGCCATCACTCTGTCGCGTTTTACTTCAAACTTGTAACTCAAAATATACCTAAAATTTAAGTAATAATACTACTTTATTTTATGATAATTAATTTATTTGTTTCACTGTTTCTATATGGATGTACTGTATGGATCAAAGAAACCTTCACATTACCAGATTGATTGAAATAATAGTAGCAGCCGGCAGATGTCACTATTGAGCGATAAAAACAATTTAATCTGTCATATTCAAAACCATAGCTTACATTTCTGCCTTTCCAAATACTTGAGTCTAGATTAGTTTGTTGTGTATTAGGCAGTACTATTTTTACTTCAATGTCTTACTTTGTATTTTTTTAAATATGTATTCAAACGTCTAGTCTTTTGAAAAATGTATCATGTATTCCCCAGGCCTCCATCGTGTATCCCTTCACCCTCTCCTACCATCCGTTTGCAATGCTCGG
>NW_007589058.1:327-716 GCF_000523025.1 Cynoglossus semilaevis | reverse complement strand
ACCTGCAGCACAGGAGACAAGTTGTTGTTGTTGTCGTTGCCGTCGTCGTCAAGGAGGTGTCAGTGTCTCACCCTGAA
This sequence comes from Cynoglossus semilaevis, assembly GCF_000523025.1. Lineage (NCBI taxonomy): Eukaryota > Metazoa > Chordata > Actinopteri > Pleuronectiformes > Cynoglossidae > Cynoglossus > Cynoglossus semilaevis. Next base: position 639 of record NW_007589058.1, on the reverse strand, counting down.
AGCCAATGTTTTCCCAGTGAGCTCCGAAGCGAGGACAGTCCAGTCTGCTGCTGATCAGTCTCTTGTAAATGGTTTGGAGGACACGCATGTGGACGGGTTGACTGTTGTCCACGGGGCCTGTTCAACACACACAACACAGATAATGTTCAGAGATAGGAACACTCTCTGACGCTCCGGCTGCCGCTCCGGCTCCTTAGTGTCGACTCCCACTGAGCCGGAGTGGCGAGAACGAGATACGGACAAATTTCTGAGACTTCAAAAAAATGAACGACCGGGAGGACGAGGATGTAAAAAAAAAAAAAAAAAAAACAA
>NW_007589058.1:0-270 GCF_000523025.1 Cynoglossus semilaevis | reverse complement strand
TGTGCGTGCCAGCCAGTCCCGTCCTCTGAACTGTCGGCTGGTTGTTTTTCTAGGTTAGAAAAAAAAAAAAGGTGTTAATATTCTAACCCGTACTTGTTGCCAAGTAAAAAAGCAAATCTCACATCGACCACTTGTCGCAACATAGTGTTCCAATTAGGTTACGATACGATTTTATCACGACTTTCTTTTTTAACCTAATGATCTCCAGACAAACTGTGACCAAATCCACTGACGTCGTCTCTCTGTCAGAACTGGGTTAAATCCCATCAC
>NW_007589057.1:0-716 GCF_000523025.1 Cynoglossus semilaevis | reverse complement strand
GTCTAATTCGTTGAAGAACATCTGAAGTGCTAGCCTTACAGTCGTTTGGTTGCGTCAGGTTGGAAATACATCTGAATTTTTTTCAGCTAATCTAACAAAAGTACACTTTGAAACATTTTGGTGGGAAAGCACGTCTAAGTAGCCTGGATGACGTATTCATCCCTGGATGAGACCCTCTTCATTCATTCCCTCGCTCTTGTCGTCTCGGCTCAGCTCATCCAGCCAACTCCCACCATTCAGCCGAGTCTGGACATCAGTACTGCCTTCTGCGCAAACAAACTCTGACAGGGGTGAAAGTTCCATTGGGTGACATTCAGATTGTGTTGGCTCCATTGTGTTGGTTACTTCACATAACAGAGTCTATTATAACACAAATATCAGACACAGAAGGTGTGTCGGCTGACAGGAGAGCGCTTGTTCCAGCTCGGAGCGAATCCATGATTTGTTATCTTTGGGTAAATGTTAGCATTCGTCTGTCCAGCGGAGGCAGAAGGGAGCTGTTTCAAATGTCTTGTTTCTGGTCATTAGCATTTTATTAAGTGTATCTCTCTCTCTCTTTTTTTCCCAGGGTCCTCCTGGACAACGTGGTCCTTTGGGTCCTGTTGGACCAAGTGGAGCGCGGGTAAGATTAGCTGACTTTGTAAAACCGATTCGTAGTTTACTTTGGACACACGAGCGCTGCATGTCGTTATGCGAGTTTTAGGTTAAAAAAAAAA
>NW_007589056.1:0-716 GCF_000523025.1 Cynoglossus semilaevis | reverse complement strand
CTCCTGCGTAGCACTCTGAATTACTTATTGTGTGCACAGACATAGCAGAGTTGGGGTCAGAAGGTCAGACACACAAACACAATCATTTTTGTCTGCTTACTCATGTTGAGTGCTGCCATGCCTCCCTGTGGTGCAGCAGGATACATGGAAGGCATACTGGTGGTCATGAAGTCTGCGATCTGCTGCAGAGCCAGGAGGCTGGTGGGGGTCTTCCCTTTCTTCAACTGATCCTGGATCATTGTCTCCAACTCCTCACAAAAGGCCTATGTGTTAAATGTAAGAAGCAAAAACAGTACAAGAAACATTAGGGCAAATGTTAGACCCTATGTCAACCAACTGTCGCAGTCATAAGTATAAATGGCTCTGTCCATTACTTAAACTCAATAACTTCAAGGATATATCATGTTTAATTATTAATACATTTTATTTTAAGTGCTACAGTGTTTTTGTATTTCTGACCGGGCTTTGTAGTATCATTGAGACCCTCTTCTTCTGCTCCATCATGTTAAAGTCCTGCCTGAGGTCGGGCGCCATGTTCCTTTCTCTTTGGTACTCCGGGCTGCTTTCATCCACGCGGTCAAAGTAGCGCTCCTTGTGGGGAGCTGTAGTGGGAGGGGGGGCCGTAACAACCCCGGCACCTGAATCACCATTCATCCTGGGCTGGCCTCCTGCACAGGGGAGACAGACGGGAGAGCCAAATGTTGCTTAGGATACAT
>NW_007589055.1:0-716 GCF_000523025.1 Cynoglossus semilaevis | reverse complement strand
GTTTTCTCGAGAACCGGACCCGTTCGTGTTCCCTCCTGGAAGTTCCCCGATAAACTGTCCTGTCACCTGGACATGGTGGCTCTGCTGGACGAGTACGACTTTGTGGACGGAGACGGTGCGTCGAATCAACACTCCCGCGTAGTCCTACTAGAACTCGTGATTGACAGGTAGGAACGTCCGTCTCCGTATCCGCCCACCCTACTGTTGACATGTCATTCTACTGCACGCGTGGTTGATATTTGTGTTTTCCCCACGCGCAAGGCTCCTGCTCCTCCTACAGAGCTTCGATTTCTACACTCAGAATGTGAGGTGCATCCAGCAGAGAGCGCCAACCCCACAGAAAGGATGCCCGTCAGTTGGCGCGGTGGTCAAAAACTATTGGAGCGCTTTACTTAATTTTGTCGGCACCGCTGTAAGTAACACCCTGTTCCTCTAACACATTGTTTCCCAAAGACTGGGTCGCGACCCTCAGGTGGGTCGCAAGAGATATTTTTTAAGGTCATCTCGCATTATGTGTTTTTCATGCTTTCCTTCTTTTCCTTACATTACTTCGAAGGACATCAATGGACCTCAGACAAAACCCAAAGGATTTGACTGTAGCACCACAGCGCCACCAACACACCCAACCCCACTGCTGCAGCCGAGAACCGAAGACTCTGGTCGTCGCTCTTCTGCCTCGTCGTCTTCTGCCTCGTCGTCTTCTGCCTCATCGTCTT
>NW_007589054.1:0-716 GCF_000523025.1 Cynoglossus semilaevis | reverse complement strand
TTTTTTTTTCATTAGTTTTGCTGATGTTTAAATGTAACTCAAAACATATGTAACATATAGTTACATCCGACTCCTTTTTTTTTGATATCTAAATGTAATGCAAATGCAAATAAAACGTTGGCTGCTCCACTGCTAGCTCACATGGGGGAAAGCCTTGCGGTAAGAGGATCGGGTTTGAGGTCAGAGGTCAGGTTGGGAAGTACTACTTCAAATACTCCCTGGGCCCCTCAGACAGTAAGTCGCTGCTTCCCAGGAATGGGTTGATAAATAAAAAGTGGCAACAAATAAATAAACGACCATGGATGGTTTTTGTATTTTTCTTAGAACTGCAGTCCATTAACATGGAGAAGAAAATCAGCTTCACATGTTGACCTCATGACATTTAATGTCGCTCAGTGAGCAATGCGGGTGTATGAACGTGTGTTTTCCAAGTGTAAATGGCAGAGGACAAACGCCAGGTACTGATAATAAACACGCATCATTGTCGTAAAAAAAACACAGTGAACTTTGATATTTTGCTAACAGACCCGCTGTTTTCCTTCTTACCCTCGGTGCTGAGGCCTGGACTGGAGGTGAACTGGGCCACGTCCACTATCTTCACAGCAAACTGCTGCCCGCCCTCTCGGTGGATGCATCTTCTGACTACGCTGAAGGGCCCCCTGAAAACAACAAATACAACAACATACGCGGTTAAGCAAACAAATTGTTTATGCTTT
>NW_007589053.1:0-716 GCF_000523025.1 Cynoglossus semilaevis | reverse complement strand
TTTTTTTCAAGCTGGGGTTGAAAGCTTGAACTTGAATATGCAGCTGAGAACGATGTTAGCTGCGGTTTAAACAGTGAGGTAAGGGACAGATTTAATATGAGTCAGCAACAGAGCACTCAACTTATGGATCAGGTGACTTGAACAGAGTTACAGAGTCACGAAAGGACATTTTCTGTATATTTGACCCCCAAAAGGATCATTTATATCAATGTCAAATGATGGGTTTTCAACTAACCTCAGGTCAAGACATTGATGACATCCTGAAAGTGTAAGGGAGTGGTTCCTTAAGAGGGGGGAGGCCCCACAGAGCTATTAAAGCAGGTCACAACAGAGCAAATCAGCAATCAGATTTTTTTTTTTTTTTTTTTCAGTTCAGTTCAGTCGAGTTTTGCCTTGAGGGGGCTCAACAATAGTCCTAGCCACAAAAGGCAGGTGCAGAAAAAAAATGTCATGTCATTCAAAACGGTAGCAACTTCATTAGAAAATATCAAACATCTCTGACTAAACACAAATGCTTCAAAAACCAAAGCCAACCACATCGCCCCAAGGTGGTACACTCAAAGTGGGCCACTGAACGTGGTGCCTAAGGCATACTGACGCTAAACACACTCAGCATTAAAACTAAGATTCCACTCACAGATTATGGGTTAGTTTTAAATAAATAATGGATGTGGCTTCGGATGAAAGTGCTATGTATCTGCAGCCCATTAAACCCC
>NW_007589052.1:0-716 GCF_000523025.1 Cynoglossus semilaevis | reverse complement strand
ACGGGGAGGGGGGTATATTCACTGGCATTTGACTTGTCTTTGACATGGTAGATATATGAATTAGGGCAGAAAAATGTGCTGGCAGCGACAGAAAGACCAGCAGAAGAGCAAGGGTTCAAATCCTTCAAACTGCCAAAGTGTCCTTGAGTAACTTGGACATAAAGACAGAGCTGCGATTATTAAATTCACACTTTTACTGACGACAGTAGCATTAACCCGATCCTCGCGACTCAGTACTGGATATTTCTCTTATTTGACGTTGGTTTTAAAGTAACAGATATATGTTTGATCCAAGAGGAAGAAGAAGAAGAAGCAGGAGTGATGGGTGACTCTTCACTGCTCCCAGAAAGCGTGGGAATTTTTGATGCTTGGCCCAACAGGCCACACCACAGGCTGCCCACAGACTTCAATAATGTGTTTTTTTCTGTACTGTCTTGGAAAATAAAATAAAATTGATACATTACATTTGTGTAGAATGGTGAAAAAAAAAACACAGGCCAAACTGTCAAGTTTAGTCTTACAGCAAAAAAAAAATCAGCAGTTACCATGAGCCTAAAATAAAAGAAAATGTTTCAAAAAGTTCCTCAAAATTATTGCGATTTACATCACAAATTTGCATTAAGAACTACAGGGAAATAACTCATAACATTATAACTTATGACAGTATTAAAATAAAATTAAGAAACAGAAAAAAATACCCAACAGAAGTAGAATTA
>NW_007589051.1:0-716 GCF_000523025.1 Cynoglossus semilaevis | reverse complement strand
AAAACACATTTGACTTCATATAAAAAATAACATACATCTGACTGACACAACAGTCATCAACGGATTGTTCCGGACCGCAGCCTGATTAATATTGTAATTTTTCATTTTTTCATAACGACGGCTGATTAAACTGCACTGAGAACAAAGATGTTTGTGCACATGTACGATCTCCGCCGTTCTACATCAGCTGAATACCATTCAGATGAGTTATTTTCCAGTCAGGAGAAGTCGGTGATGAGCAGAGTGACTAAGACTGCTGCGGTCTGCGCTGCACATCAGGCGTTCAGTTTTCACATCGAGGTAGTTTATTGATTTAACATCCAGCAGAACTTTTCTGACAAACAAGTGCGAGGCTGTTCTGTTCATCAGTCAGCAGGTGTGTTTATCATGTTAGAGTAAATCTGGACCCTGGGCCGGCACTTGTAAATATAATTAGTGCATCACATCCTGTTGAAACAATGGAGGAGCCTGAGAGAAAGAAATGTGAAACAGCCCACGCAGAGATTGCTCTCAAAGAAGTAAAAAAAAAAAAAAAAAAAAATCTAACATCCTGTAGATAGAATTTTAATATAAAATAGTTTTTTTTTTTTTCAGGGAAAATGTATCTGCCCTGCGGCCGCACAGTTGAGAAGCGGTTATCGCTGTTGCCTTACAGCATCAAAAACGTTAGGTTGGTTTTTTAGTCGTGCAGTTTTCAGCCACAGTGCAAAAAACAG
>NW_007589050.1:0-716 GCF_000523025.1 Cynoglossus semilaevis | reverse complement strand
TTATCCTGGCTGTTTTTTGTTTTACCTCCGTTGCAGTGACAGCAGTGTTCTCGTTGTCAGCAGCAAACCCCAGATTTTTAAGGTTTTCTCGTACATGGACGGTAAAAGTGTAGCTTTTGGTCGTCTCGTAGTCCAGAGCCTGGAAAAAGAAAGGAAAATAATCTCAGACACCCAACAACATATCAGAACAATGACATACAAAATACATAATACTGAACCAGGTCGAACCAAGGAAACCACTGACCTGTTTTAGCAGGAGAACGCCATTTTTATCAGGGTCCACGTCGACTTTAAATATATTACTGTGTTGACTTGAAATGGTGAAAATGGGTTCTTTGTTCTGGATTTCATCGTTGTCGCGTAACTCCAAAGAGACAATGTTTTCATTGATGTTGTGGTCCTCCGGAACCTTCAGTTCGTACACCTCTGCGGACGGAGATCAGACATCAGCATCACTGCTCCTGACCGGTTACATTTCACAGATTATGTTTTCAAATGCACGCAATCAGTACACGGGTCCTTACTCTGGGTAAAAGAAGCAAAGTTATCGTTTATGTCTCTGATAGTTATGGTGACTGAGGTGGTGGCCGTGCTGCCAGACCTCATTCCTCTCATGTCCTGGGCTTTAACCACCACCACGTACTGACTCGTGGTCTCTCGATCCAGTGTGCTTGTCTTGCACCAAATCAGGCCTGCAGTGCGGAGAAAGAGAGACA
>NW_007589049.1:0-716 GCF_000523025.1 Cynoglossus semilaevis | reverse complement strand
CAGTGAGAAGGTCTGCAGTTAGTGTCCAGATGCCAACAAATTTTCCAAGGTAATTATAAAATTGTTGAATTATTTGGAAACAATGATACAATTTTTTAAACAACTATATTTTCAAAATCCTTATTAAATAAACAAATTATTTTGGAGCAGTAACTTTTATTAATGCAAATGGAGCATGATAGAAGCAAAGGTTGAAAAATGTTTACCGAACCTCTCTAGAGACACACTTTGTTAGAACTGGTATGGTTCGTTTGTCAATCCGTTAGGTTAACTACGACATCTCACTACCTGACTAGTTCAACCAAGTCTGTGATTGATATAATGGGCACCAGGGTTTCATATTGAAATATGAGTACTAATAATACGAGTTTAATAAATCCATTTATCAAGAGACGAATGCGAGTTGAATCATTCCTTACAAAACAGACAGAAATCTCCACAAAACTAGCTTTGTCCTCAACCACCATTCAACAAAGCCTTCCTTGTATCTACAGCTATATCATTTAATTCTGACTTTCGTATTATTTAGCAAAAGAAAACCAAGAAATAATATGGAAGATTATTTCTTATCACACCGACAAAATTAAAACAGAAACGACAATAAAATACATCCATGGATTATTCAGCCTATTCATCGGCATTAATGGACTGGAATGGGAATGCACCAGCCTATCCCTACAAATGCAGCAAGATCCACTCCATCAGGGGGGGAAAAA
>NW_007589048.1:0-716 GCF_000523025.1 Cynoglossus semilaevis | reverse complement strand
TTTTTTTTTTTTTTTGTAGTGCTACCCAAATGTAGTTTTTATTGTTTAATAATGAGAAGGCCACAGACGGCTTTCGATAGCCACCGTATGGTAATGACCCTTCATTTTCTGCTCTATTATTATGAACTCAGTACTAACCCTGTGTGCCCGTGTAATGGTGCTCACTATTTGTGGTCAAGTAAATTTTAATGCATTTCTTTCTGACATTTGCTTGTCTTTGACATTTGGGCCTGAGAGTGCATGAAAGCTCTTTAAGTCTCACCATGAAAGGTCAGCCTGTGATTATAAACAGCACTGGAAGGATGCTTCATGCAACAATGTTGATTGTTGGCTTTCATCTGCGCAGGGCTAGGCCAATTTTGTCACTGTGTCGTAGTTGAGGTATTCCTGTTTGCGCAGTCGTTAGGCAGCAGGTTGTATTTCTGAGGGTTCATTTTACTTGTACTTCTGTAGGATAAGGATTCCAAAAAGTGTCAAACAACCCAATAAATACTATGGAGTTATAGGAGATCTGCAAATTAGTACAAGGATTTGGATGAAGTATCGGGCATGTTTACTGATACGCCTTGTATTTGTAACGCAGTCTAAATGGAACCTTTTTGTCTTTCAGCTTATTCCACTGTGTCGGGTGTAAATGGACCTCTGGTGATCCTGGATAATGTGAAGGTGTGATCTTCAGTATAATTATTTCGATTTTTGACTTTATTTATTAATCA
>NW_007589047.1:0-717 GCF_000523025.1 Cynoglossus semilaevis | reverse complement strand
AAAAAAAAAAAAAACAACAATCCAAAACCCTCCAGTCAGGGTTCAGTAAATGAGGCCATTAAAAGTGTTCTTCAGACGCAGACAGATTAGATGCTCGGGGTGGATTAGGTCTTTCCTCAGATACGGTGAGAAAACATCACTTGAGTGAATGGACCGCTTTGGTCCGCCTCATTACAATGGTGGTCTGAGTGGTTCTGAAGATGATGAGCAGTTGGTCTGCTGGCCCCCTGCCACCAGCTATATGAGATCTGAAGTACTGGCCCGGACAGGGGTATTAGGATGAAAGGCCAACCTGCATCTGTCTCCAGGAGAAACCAAACCTGGGTCTGAAGGAATGTTCTGGTCCATAGAGAGTTTCTGTGGTGCACGTCGGAACCCAGACGTGCAGACCATTGTGAAGGAATGATTAGCCCCCATGTCGTCGGCGTACCCCTGCTCTCCCCTCTCCCACCGGTCTTTGTGCTCGACTCCCACTCCCTGGGTCCATTCAGTCCAGAATATTAGGTTCTGGTCTTTAAAGATTTGGGTCCATTAAGCTGGTGACTCAGCTTCTCTGAAGTGGTTTTGATGTGTTAACAGAAGGTAGAACGTCCATGACGCGGGCCTCCTCATTAGTGTTTTATATCCTCTCAACACGTTTGACCTAAGTTCTTTCACGGCTTTGCCCTTCGTCTTGTATGGTTTCACTTTGACCTGACCTGACGAGAAAGAAAAAAG
>NW_007589046.1:0-717 GCF_000523025.1 Cynoglossus semilaevis | reverse complement strand
AAAAAAAAAAAACAACTTCTTCACCACTGCAGTGAAACCAACGTTTAAAAAGAACTGATGAAGAGCAGAGGTTAACGTGTTTACAAATGAACTCCCCTGGTTTAGTTTCTTCTCTGCTGTCAAAGGTCGTGGACTGGCAGTGTAATCTCACCACCGTAATTTGTGGAAAACCTGCTGTGATCTGGATATTAGGTTGCATTTTATTTAATAAATATAATATAACATGCTACATAGGGACCTCTGCGCTGCCTGATTATTTTGACAGTTTACTCTGCAGCAATTAAACTCCTGACCTTTCTATTCCAGACAGGTCCAGGGAGAACTCAACACAAATAGTTTTGCGCATGCTTCGCTGTGGTCAGATATTCGCAGACCTCTGTTGTGGGGGATGTGTTTGTGAAAACGTTCGCTGCCCAAATAACACCCTCAACACATCAACATCTCCCTCTGCTGGAATCGTTGAATTACGAACTGATAACAATTCTGTCTGTCGCTCTATTGTGCTTTTGGATTAGAAGTTTATTTTTATATTTGAGAATTTTCCACAAGTTTGATTCAAGGAATATGTGGAATCGTTGGAAATGGAAATGTAAATCTTCAGTTTGTGGGTCACAGGAAGTCTCTTGATTGCAGCCGTTTCTATTGGTACAAAGGTAACATTGGGCTGTGATGTTTGTCTGTGGTGGACCACCCATCACTGCTCGTTAGTAACGCACT
>NW_007589045.1:0-717 GCF_000523025.1 Cynoglossus semilaevis | reverse complement strand
ACAGTGAAAGATTAGTTCTCAGAGAGTCATTCATTTGTAGTGAAAGATTATTTCAGAGAGTGATTAGTTCACAGCGAAAGTTTAGTTCAGAGCGAAAGATTAGTTCACAGCGAAAGATTAGTTTGCAGACAGTAATTCGTTCACAGTGAAAGAATAGTTCACAGCAAAAGATTCGTTTATAGTGAAAGATTAGTTCAGAGCGGAAATTTAGTTCAAAGAGAGTGATTCGTTTATAGCGAAAGAATAGTTAACAGCAAAAGATTAGTTCACAGCGAAAGATTAGTTCACAGTTAAAGATTAGTTCACAGAGACTAAATCGTTCATAGTGAAATTTTAGATCACAGCGAAAGATTAGTTCACAGAGTGATTCGTTCATAGTGAAAGATTAGTTTCCAATGAGTGATTCGTTTGCAATGAGTGATTAGTTCATAATGAAAGATTACTTCACAGCGAAAGATTAGTTCACAGCGAAAGTTTAGTTCACAGCGAAAGATTAGTTCGCAGAGAGTAATTCGTTCATAGTGAAAGTTTAGTTCACAGTGAAAAATTAGTTCACAGCGAAAGATTAGTTCACTGCTAAAGATAAATTCGCAGAAAGTAATTTGTTCATAGTGAAAGAATAGTTCACAGCAAAAGATTAGTTCACAGCGAAAGATTCGTTTACAGAGAGTTATTCGTTCACAGCCAAAATTTAGTTCACAGACAGTGATTCGTTCA
>NW_007589044.1:0-717 GCF_000523025.1 Cynoglossus semilaevis | reverse complement strand
AAGCTGCCTGTTGACTAGTCGTTTTAGGTCTGGGTTAGTATAAGAAGATTGCTGGCTCGAATCCCAGGGCTTATTGGTTTGTCAATCATCCAAAAACTCATCTGCATAAAGGCTTCAGTAAAAACACAGCCCATTACTATAGGTTTTTAACCCAACAGAAGGAAAGGGTTTTTAGTGTAACACCACATCGGCACCACCAGAGGTCAGCGTGACTCATATGTTGCTCTAGTACAAACGACTCGAGGAAAGTATGTTTGGGTGTACTGTACCCGAGTGCACTGCACTTCAGTGGATCTCTGTCAGTCCATGTAACAGATGATGTTGTTGTGTCTCCGTCAGTATGATTACAGTTTCCGTACAGAGCACAGTGCGGCGGCCCGCCTGCCCCCCAGTCCGACACGGACCGCCCAAAGCTCAGACGCATGAGGAGACCTATCGACGACCCCGCTCCCTTTCACACTCCACTCTACAAACTAGTGGGAGAGACTCAAACACTACTGAACTGCCTACAGTGAACTACGAGCCCTCCCCATCTCTGCCTCCCTGCAACTGTGGTGCCCCCCCCCCAAAAAACAAATTAACAAGAAGAACATCAGAACTTCTTTCTGTCTGCATTAAGTGTTTTAATAGAAACAGACTGAGAAAGAGACTAGCAGAAATGAAATGAGAGCGGACGACTTTAAAATAACATTGAACCTTTTTTTCCTTCTTCATGGA
>NW_007589043.1:0-717 GCF_000523025.1 Cynoglossus semilaevis | reverse complement strand
AAATGCCTTAAAATGCAAGCTTATGCCAAAAAAACATGCTGCCAAGTGAATCACTTGTGCTAAAATCTCCAAAAATCATCTTATCTGAACATTTCAAAGTATCACCAAAAACAAGCAAAACTGTAGGCTTGCTATCACAACGAAATCCAATAAAATAAAACATGTTCCATATCCCCTTCGATAGCTCAGTTGGAAGAGCAGAGGACTGTAGAGGACCTATCCAGAAATCCTTAGGGCGCTGGTTCAAATCCGGCTCGAAGGAATGAGTTTTATCGGTTCCATAGTGTAGAATTAGCACACCTGTCTTGGCAGCAGAGAACAGAGAGTCTGGGGTTTAGTGCCCAAAAGAACCACACATGCTTGCTGCCTGCCATGCTAGCCTGTTGACAAGAGATCTCCGGTAACAAAAGAGTTTCCCAAATATGGAATCAATAAAGTTCATCTTGTTTATTTTTTTAACACTCATGAAAAAATGCAAAACTAATAAAAAGTCCAATAAATGCCTCAAAATGCAAGCTTATGCCCCAAAACATGCTGCCAAGTGAATCACTTTGCTAAAATCTCCAAAAAAATCATCTGAACATTTCAAAGTATCACCAAAAACAAGCAAAACTATAGTCTTGCTATCACGAAGAAATCTAATAAAATTAAAACAGTCCCTGAAAAGTCTCTAACTTCAAGTTTATGCCCCAAACATGCTGCCCAGTGAATATTTTG
>NW_007589042.1:0-717 GCF_000523025.1 Cynoglossus semilaevis | reverse complement strand
AGAAAAAAAACACATTTGAAGAATTTTCCCAAACTGCAGCCTGTAAATTTTAAGTCACATTTTATTTACTGGCATAAATCTTTTCGCTCCTCCTGTTACCTGTGATGTAATACTGTTGTCTGACGTGGACTCACCTGTGGCAGGTTCAGGTGTCTGCGTGTTACTGCAGGTCCACATGGCCCAGAGAAAAACACAGTGATGTAGAAAAGCCAGCATCTTTAACAGCGCGCGTCAAACAACGGCTGGTGTTTTTAAAACCACAGCAGGTGGAGAGGCCTTGATAACCAACCTCTGGTTCCATGGCCCTCATGTTGGCGACTGGGCCCGTCACACTGTTCCACAGAAAACACCACCATTGTTTCCAGGGCTGTGGTTATTCTCTCTGAGTTCAGACTGCTTCATGTCTGAGAGCTGCTCTCTGCCGCTCCACCCTCTCCAGCTGCAGCTCAGCCTGGAAATTGGATCTTTGTCGTGGGACCAGGGAATTTTTTTTTTTGATATGGGCTCTGGATTTCTTCTCGAAGACTTTGGCGAGAAAGAAATACAGACAAGGATAAAGTACAGTTTATGGTGGAACTGTGATAAAATGCTGTAAAGTCAAACTGCTTCCAAAAGTGATGAAATTACATGACTACACAAAGTTAAAGATTTTAGAATATAATGGTCATGTGTTTAATAATTAATAATAAAAAGGAAATAATAATGATAATAATAATA
>NW_007589041.1:0-717 GCF_000523025.1 Cynoglossus semilaevis | reverse complement strand
CGGGACGCTCGTATCTCAAGGTATTACGGTATATGTATATATATCTAGGAATATATCTAGGAACAGCTCCAATTTTAAAAAGGTCAAGGATCAAAAGGCCAAAGGCAAATAAAACTTTCCACATCAACGTACAAAACTTTACAAACGGTGCCAACACCCAAACCTCTGAAGGTGTCTGTGCATCCTGTCTCCGTCTCCGTTTGTTTATGTATTAATCAAGACATAAGACAAGACCAAGCAGCTTCTCCGAGCTTTAATCACAGCCAAACAGTAAGGTGACACGACTGCGGCCACCAGACAGTTCTGTGCATTTCTGCTCCTCTGGACGCAAACCCCAAAGTGAAGTAGCCCGGTGCATTCAAATGATCCAGTCAATTTACTAATCACGAACGTAAGCCATAGGAAAAAGAACGAGGCGCCTGCAGCCTCCAGGACGGTGCGGCCGTATGCTCGTCTGTATGCACCAGCACAGGTGGTGCAGCTGCAGCCTCTGATCCCTGCTCTGCTTTTGTCTTACACTTAAACAGATGGAAATATTGATGATCTCAGGAATCTCTCAGATATGTGAGGAAACAGACTTTAATACGATTGGACTCCCCTGCATCTGATGGGGGACATTAGAACTGGAAACTTTAGGAACATCTGGACCTCTAGCCATTTTTGTGGCTATCCCTACAGCGCTAGTAGTCCAAGATTAAGAAGAGAAGAAGAGCATTT
>NW_007589040.1:0-717 GCF_000523025.1 Cynoglossus semilaevis | reverse complement strand
GTAGTTCTTTGTTACAGTTAAAGTATAAAGTCATGGACTTGAAAACAGGTCGCACCAATAAATTGTTTGATCACAATGGAGCACAATTACAAAATTCCAGACAGGCAAAAACACTGTGTACGTCAAGCTAACGTCACGTACTGCAGCTATTATATGGTATCCTCTGTGTAGGAAATGTCTGATGGTACAGTAGTAAATGCTGGATTACAGAGAACAGAAAGAGAGAAACAAGAGCTGATGTTATGTGCACAAATCTTTTCTCTTTCAATTTCCTTAAAATTACGACTTCCTCTTAATCGGTAAAAAGGAAACGGCAACTCGAAGAATATCAACAATGGGAAGGCAGTTTGTCTTTGTAGTTGTGGAACTGGTGGGCAATCGGAGGTAGGGGATTTTGGACGACGAGAACCTAATTCCGCAGTCTTACTTTGTGTTTAGGAACTGTCCTGAAGCTGAACACAAAGGTATACATATTTAAAAAAAAAAAACAGTTTTTAAAACTCTGGCTTACCCAGCATGCAACTGTTTTCGTATCGTATGATTTCTGCTGATCATAATACAATCAAAAAATGCTGGCGAAGCAGCCAAACGTGATGTGGCAAGTACAATGACAAAATGTAAAAAATGAGAAACATCCCGCTCTGGATAGAGTAAAAATAGCGACTGCACTTGTTCACTCAACCTGTAATCTATTGGGTGGGTGTTTTTTCTATGAAC
>NW_007589039.1:0-717 GCF_000523025.1 Cynoglossus semilaevis | reverse complement strand
TAATTATAATTCTAGAAAGAATAATGATTAGTCGAAAAAAATATTTTCACCTTTTTTTTTCTCTTTTTTTCAATTAATTCAATTCAATTTCCGCCATGTCAGACGACCCAATTTAAAGTCCAGGCAACCACGTGGGGTTGAAAAACACTCCACTAAATACATTTTCCATGGTGTTTTTGATGAAACCGTAAAGCCCGGCGGTGGGAAATAAATGTTTACAACAATGTTTAACATGCGAGTTTCAAGGAATAATGCTGCTGAGTAGATAGAATCCCATTAAAAAGCAATTATGATTTGTTATATAGAAATACTTTAAAAGTATGTGCGGTATACTAATATATAATTTATCATAGTACTGTGCCCATAAAACTAACCATAACTTTGAAGCTGTAGAATGACTGGATGCATCTGAGTCTTTGCAATGGATTGATTTTCATTTTGAAGGTCTGCTGGTTTACTGTCCACGTGTCACCTGGCAGACTTAGGCCCGTCCCATTTGTCATTTTTACCACTACCTTCCACTACCCATTAACCCTTCACCGCTTGAATTTAAGTTACAGCCTGTTAATGCGCCCGAGAATCGAGCCTTATCTTTAAGAATATGGAACATTAATTGTATTCTCCAACGTTCTTTGAGCTCTGCCTATAGTGAAAGACATCTGGTTAGATTTGGTAGATGTGTTAGATTAATGTTGGCCTGCTGAGCTCCAGACTTGT
>NW_007589038.1:0-717 GCF_000523025.1 Cynoglossus semilaevis | reverse complement strand
GGTTTGTTTAAAAACTGCACTGATTTTCAAGTGTTATGAAATTAAAAAAAATCTGAATTAAACATGATCTACACACACACACCTTCATTATCTAAAGTCTTCAAACACAAGTAAATATTTACCCCCAACTATTAAGGAAATCGTTTGTCCTAGAATTTAAAGCGACTGGACTCGACTTAAAGACAACGAGACATAAAAATGCATCAACTTTCATTTTATCACATCCTGTTCACATCATCGCCTCAAATCACGATACTGCTGACGTTTTGGTCCGATGAAAGATTCACTATGCAATTTACTGCTTATATCAGAAACACAAAAAATGTTGCCATTTTTTTATTTTATCATTTAATTACTAACACATTTTATGGCGTGACAGGTGTGCATTTAGACGTATTGAAGAGAACTGGTTTTATTTTTAATGTCTGTAGCTGCAGAAAAGTCAGGAACTGAACAAAGATATTTATAAATTAATGAACAGCAACTATAAGGTCTATTTTTTCAGGGCCAGTTAAAATGATTCTTTAACTAAAGGTATCTCTGAAATTGAACTGTGACACAGGTAAGGTTTCCCTGCTTTGTTTTATATATGTATTATAAGAACTGGAGATGTTCTGCTAAGAAACGATTAACAGATAAATCATTTCTTCATTCAGTGGTTTTTAATAGAATAGTTAATTGAATAGTTTATGAATATCTAAAATACCTTTGTTTTTT
>NW_007589037.1:0-717 GCF_000523025.1 Cynoglossus semilaevis | reverse complement strand
GTGTGTGTGGCTATCCTCACCTGCTGATCCACTCCGACAGCATCCAGGCCGTCGTACATGATGCTGACCCAGCCGTCTTTACATGACAGAACAAACAGTGACATCAGTGCCTGGAATAACAGGACACACACATGCATCAGCGTCATGCTGTCATGTAGAATACATATCTACGTGTCAGCACCGGATGTGCAGTACTGCGTGGACACAGACCTGTCCCAGATTGTCGAAGTTGTATTTGCGTCTGACCCATCGGTACCCTGCCTCCAGACACTGGGTTTTATTGGTGATGTTGGCCACATCGTGCCCCTCGCATTGGAAGAACTTCCCCTTAAACAGCTGCACACAGACACGTGTGTGTGCACAGAGAGAAGGCACATGAGAACAGTGTGTCCACTGGGTAATTACAAACAAATAAACAGATGTACGTTTGTACAGCATCATAACGAGCAATTAAGAATCCTGACGGCCGGCAGTCTTGAAGTGACACCTTTGACGGCTGTACGAGGCTGATGGAGGACAGGTGGAAATAGGATTTCATTCATGGATGAGTGACTGACAGTAGTTGGACTGGGTTTACAATATTAGTCCCAGCTGCCAATCACAACTAGTTCCTACAGAACTTCACATACACTGTATTTTTCTAAACCCTATATGTATACATTGGCGCGTATTGATATCGAGAAACACAGGGTAACAGTTCCAACAACAACAACAACA
>NW_007589036.1:0-717 GCF_000523025.1 Cynoglossus semilaevis | reverse complement strand
ATATGATGGTACAGCGGTTTTGTCTCCTTCTTCCTTTGTCACTTAAACCATAAAAGGTTGTTAATCAGTGACCTGACCTGCTCCTGTTCCCCTCAGCGGCTCTGATGATGGAGGAATTGAACCCCTACACTAAGATCAGCCCAGCACTGGCCTCAGATCAGCAGTCAGCTGGTGCCGTCCTGGGCATCGTCTTACTGCTGCTGCTCATCATGCTGATGCTCGGCCTCGTCGTCTGGTTCCGTTATCGTCAGAGACAAAAGGGTCGTCACATCCCGACCGTCACCTACACTCCAGCCCTGCACATCAACTCCACCGACTATTCACTCTCAGGTGAAGTAAAGTTTAACTTCAGGGCAGGAAGTCATCTTATGTTTAATCAATACTTGGAATTTACTCTCTTGAACACTTGCTGGATCCGGGATTCTAACTGGCAACTGTAGGACTACACATTATCTAATCCAGAAGTTTAATACCGTTCTGCAGTAGGTCCACAGGCCACCTGTTGAAGACCTCTGCTCTTGACATTTTTCTCCAACTCCAGCTGTGTTTTTATTTTCACCTCAGCACCTGTTGTCACCCCTGTTAATTCCAGGTGATGGCGCTGGTTCTTGTTTTCTTCCTGCTTGTCTGTCTCTGTTCCCACTCCTCTCCTCAGCTGGTCCAAATACTGTACATAAACAGTTGTGGCCCACATCTGGGTTTCAGCCCACACTGATG
>NW_007589035.1:0-717 GCF_000523025.1 Cynoglossus semilaevis | reverse complement strand
AGCTTCATATAATCAAGGAGTCGAGCGCACAGTTCTACTTCCCTCATCTCTTTGCTGGAGTTTTACTCTGATAAGTTTAATGAACTCTAACCCTCATCTCAGTGCTCTTTAAACCCTCTCTGCTCCTTCAGCTGTTGCAGCCCCCTGAACACCTCCTAGCTCTGGTTCCCCCCTCTCCTCTGTCCCCTCTCTGACACTACTGGGGTGAGTCGCCCCGTTCTCCTGATGCTTCTATTCTGATCGTGTGTCTGTGTTGTGTGACTGCCAAAGAGCGCTGAGTTAAAAGAACACCTCAGACTGTGGAACAGAGCCGGTGCAGCCGCTCCTGACATGCAGGCTGCTGCCTCCCTAACCTCCTGTTTATTTGTATGCAGTTGCAACCAGTCTCTGGAGCAGCTACCTCACTACTCACTGCTCCAGCTAGCCAAATACCCTGTGGCACTTCTTTTTATATCAAAGATAAAATAAATAAACATCATTTCTCTGGTGTAAGTTGGGAAATGGTTGAAGCAGATGCTGTTTAATTCAAATGCAGCTACTTCTACTTCGAGACAAGACTCTTTCTGAGAGCGTTAGACACAGTAAAGGTTTCTGTTACACATCTGTAAATCTGCTCCGTTATTTAAATATTAGGATAGCAAGAGCGTAGCTTGGATTTCAACCTCAAAATCAAACATATTTTATTGTAACCTTTGCACCCCTTTTGTGTTTTTTTTT
>NW_007589034.1:0-717 GCF_000523025.1 Cynoglossus semilaevis | reverse complement strand
AATATTAACAGCAACCTGTCCCTTCAAACCTGGATAAATTTCTTGCGAAACGCTCCATGTCCGACCGCGTCGTCCCCCAGCGAGGTTCGCATCTCATCGTACATGCGCTCCATCTGCTTCTTGTCAAAACCTGGTTTGTCCATTTGGTTTTTCACGTAATCCCACCAGTCCTGCGTGAAATCAATGACACTCCGAATGACGGGCAGAACACGGCCGCAGGCCACTGCGGTTATTCACGGCTAGACTTTTTACCCTAAAAATCATCTCGGGGTTGGTGAGTTGCTGCAGCGCATCCACGAATTTCCTCACAGCTCCTGCCTTATCGAGCACGCCCCTGAGCCTAGGTGCACAGAAACGACGCGCACTAAAACGACACGTCTTAACGCGGTTTATTTGATGACGTGAAACGGGAACAATACGAAGGTTACCTGTCCACGAACTCCCTCTGCTGGTGTCCTGTGGCCGTGTCCTCAAACTGGAAACTCTCCGTGCTGATCATGAGGGCGTAAACCAGAGCTTGGGGGTAACTCTCTGCTATCTGCCCAATGCTGTGTTGCAAGGCCACGGCTTCTGGCTTGTCCAAAAGAGCGACCATTTGACTGATCCAGCCAATCAGCATCCAGCAGGGCACCGATGTCATCTAAGTAAAAAACACACTAGCTTTAAATCTACGCACAAATGTGTCGCGAAAATGTGTTATTTCTCTCTAGTCTAAGT
>NW_007589033.1:0-718 GCF_000523025.1 Cynoglossus semilaevis | reverse complement strand
AAAAAAAAGTGCGAATTATAGTTCAGAAAATATGGTAGCCGTCTTAATCTTAGCAGAATGTTAACTTAATCCAAGCTATCAACAATTTTATATTGCTGTTCACCAAATTGTTTCTTCAAGATATTCCGTCTGTATCTCTACTTTTTCTAGAGAACTTTCTTTGAACACTCAAAGTTTCTATTTAGAACTCCGGATCCTGCATTTCCTGGTCTGACAACATGTTTCACCCCCTTAAATTCTAGTGTAGTATAATTCATAGTTTTCCATACAATTATTAAGAATAATCTATAGTTTCCATTTTTGAAAATGATACAGTTTTCCGTCAGTTGTTTCTCATTGACACTCGGAGCTTGGCAGTATTTTGTTTCACGATTTGATGATCTGAAAGTACTAACCTGGCAGCCACAACAATGGTTCTCTGTGCAGAGTAGATGGTGAAGCAGTGAGGGACAGACCACTCATTGTCACTTTCTTCAACCTACAGATATTAGAGAGACAATAAAAGTAAGTTATGTAGGGTTGGACAATAACAGATTTTTTAAATTGTGCATTTTAACAAACCTCACAGCACAGACTCAACTATCAGCCAGCCCAAGAGTAAAAACATCACAGTAAAACATATCAATCTTCTACCATTTAGCATATCTTCCGGACAATAAGTTGCATTTTTATCCTTTAGATGGGTTTGCAGCTTACACTCAGATGCGACTTATATATT
>NW_007589032.1:0-718 GCF_000523025.1 Cynoglossus semilaevis | reverse complement strand
CTGACAAGAGCAGAACACGGTTCGCTGCTGAACTATGTTAAAAGTGAATTCCCACACTGTACAACTGTTGCTGCCGCCGCTGTGGACCAGTTTCACACGCTGTAACGAAATCCCTGCTCATAAAAGGCAGCGAATAACTTCGCGGGGCCAGTACTAGAGGACTAGACATGATACACAGTAGTAGAACTTTCTGGTCGTCCCCCCTCATGCTGCTTATACTACTTTGTGACTGTTACGCCCCAGTTTCCGGCAGTATCTTCGTGTTGCGGAGCACGTACTAAGTTTGGGAAAGACAGGTATGGTCCAACAGGGACACCCGGACTGAGTTGAAGGATCAGCGAGAGTTGACAGAAACCGAGAGAAAGGTGTCTTACAGTTGCAGTGAATGTGAAGCCGCTCCTGTGCTCAGCTCACGGTGACGTCCCGGCGCAGTCTTGACGGGACAAAGTTAGTCAAAGAGACGCTCGTCCTCCGCAGCTCGACGTGGCAGTTAAGTGTGGAGCCGCTGTCAAGCTTCAACACGCGATAACACGAACATTTCCGGTCTGATCCTCCAAAATATAACATGCTACAACTACGACTACCAGCTCCAAGACACTAATGTCGATGTTTAATGAACAGAAAACGCCTCAGAGAGGGGTTTCGTAATGAAAGTATTCTGTGTCAATCTTTACCTGCTGTGGTGATATCACATTACCTGTCAAAGATGAGTGCAATA
>NW_007589031.1:0-718 GCF_000523025.1 Cynoglossus semilaevis | reverse complement strand
GGAAAAAAATGCAGTTTCACTGTTTAACTGCATGATGATTCCTTCAAATGTATAAAGTGTGATAGCGCACTAACTCTGCTGCCTGAGGCCTTTCAGCTATAGGAGTTCATGTTTGAGGCTGTGGAGTCAGCAAGTTTTAACAAGGTTTTGAAATTCTAACAGTCGACTCTTGGCTTTTATTTTTGACTTTGTCATGCTTCTCTGTCTTCATTTTAATTGATGGAACTTTTCCCAGTTTTGTTCTGCCTTGTCTAAAATGCTCGGAATGCCTTCCCGGGCTAACCCCTTTTTCCATGGAAAGACCGTGCCGTAATGACAGAATAATGGCATCACACCTGGCGCTCCGCTCCGTACCAAACGTGCACACACATTCAGACGTGTGAGACGTGTGCGTATTCTCGCTCTTACTGTGGAATAACGCCAGAACTAAGCAAACTCATAAATTCCTCTGACTCAGAGGTTTGAGGTGTTTGGCTCCGCCCACAATTGTGTAGGAAATCCTTTCCCAGCTTCTTGTCTTCCACCTTCTTCTTAACACCTCCTCACCCCTCCTCCCCCCATCTACACGTTTGAACCTGGTTCCAAAAAACATTCATGGCAAATTAGATCTTGGTCCACTGGTTTGGACATCTGTACCTGTACCTCTTTAATATGCTCAGATTTTGTAGCTGTTTTGTCACAGAGGTAGTTTTTTAAATATAAACAGTATGTAAAAAAA
>NW_007589030.1:0-718 GCF_000523025.1 Cynoglossus semilaevis | reverse complement strand
GTGAACGTTGCGGTCTACTTCTCCACTTAAGGGGACGTACAAGGGCTGGTCAAGACACGTGTGTGTGTGTGAGCTGCAGGACTGTTGTTCTGGCAAACTCCGACCCAGACTCAACCCTTGACCATCCTCTGGTCTGGGATTAGTTCTAAGGTCACCACTGCCGACGGGCGCGCTCGCTGTTCCACAGGAGGGTATGTCCCATCGACTTCTTCGTGCAGATGATTGTTGGGGATTCAGCTTCTGAACGGATAGAGGGGAGTTGTGATTGTTCTTCTGTCGGATCTCAGTTTCGGGGTCAGATGAAACCAGATCATACGGGTCGTAGAGCTCCACTCTGAGAGAAATCACAGGAAGGTAGAGTCATCACTGAATGACAGCGCCTCACTGAAATACTTCTGCTAGTATTTGAAACAAAATAACAGTTTACTACTTTTCTGAACTGCTCGCGCTCTGGTCTTCATCATCATCATCCTCATCCTGATGTCCCACGGGTTTAAACGACGACTTCCACTTATCGACAGACTCTTTTGCTGTGCAGTAAAAAAGGGATAAAAGCTGAACAGATTATAAAATTATATTCAGAGATGAGCGGTCAAACTGTGAACAAAAGAAGGAAAAAACCCTGGTGATAATTAAGTCCTGTTTAACAAACACATTCATCCCATTTCTAAACGTGACACCAAGATATTTCTTTTCAAATACTGTTAAAATTGTGTTT
>NW_007589029.1:0-718 GCF_000523025.1 Cynoglossus semilaevis | reverse complement strand
AGAGTATTGCTATGCTTTTATATTTTGCAGTGAGAGGAGATGAAAAAAACGCCTCCGCCCCGACACCCCGGAGAGAACAGTATTACCTGATGTGTCAATAACTGCAGTTTTCTGAACCGAGCTCTTGTACTTGTCAGGACCCGTGTCTTTAACTCGCCCACTGTGCTGAAATCTCGGCCTTGTTGTTGTGGCTAATGAGACCTCAGAAGATGTAGCATTTACAATCTCAGCTGAGTTCATGGAAGAGAAGGACAGAGACGCAAGGCCGACGGTGTCGAATACTCAGCCGCACCTGAATTCACACCTAAAAACATGTCCAACACCGCACCTCACACGTCCGTACGTTTCCCTCCGTTCCATTGCTCAATATTTCATCCGACGTCCATTAAGGTCATTAGCTTAACAGGGCAGAACAGATGGGAGAATAATCTCGGAGAAGCACAGACGTACACACAGTCAGATGAAGGGGAGCTGGTTGGACGAAGGCCACTCTTTCACAATTCAATATCAGCCCTGCAGACTTATGAGGACTAATCCAATCCCATTAGGGAGACCATGCAGGCGATAATGAACGCAGGGAGCTGCCACCTGATGCTGGAGGACAGGATTGATCTTTCCTTCAGCTGGATAAGAACGGAAATACATCCAGGTCTGCTAATACTGTAGAAACTCTGTGTGTCCAGCAGGGCCCGGCTCAGAAGTCTCGATGCAGAACTAT
>NW_007589028.1:0-718 GCF_000523025.1 Cynoglossus semilaevis | reverse complement strand
GATAAAGAACGTAGATTTGTTTCATATACAGTAACTCGGGATAACCTTACAGGTCAAATCAATTGTATTGTGTTGCCAAAATTAATTTTGGTCTTTTTTGAATTTTACAGTTATAAAATATAAATTGAAATTAAACTTAATATCCTCCTAAACACCCATTTAACAGGGGAAAATTGAGGTCTGTAAAATACAGCCAATGTTTATGCTAAGGTTAAATTAACAATACAGAAGCTACAGATGCATGAAGATAAGGCAGTCTCTTACAGCAACTCCCCATACACCATCTTAGTCAGTATAATACATACCAGCAGAAACCATAAACTAAATGTTTGACTTCAATAATAGAGGGTGCAGTGGATCATCAGCTTTGCTCAATAACTGCCATGGCCTGATTTTCAGGAATGAGGGATTTACAAAGGTACGTCAGTATCTGAATTAAGGCCGCAAATAGTCATTGCTGAATCGGAACACTGTGTTAGATCATAATTTATCGGTAATAATATCAGTAATAATATAACCAGAGATTTGTTACTTATACTACTTTGTTTTCAATTAAAAAAAGGTTTGATTAGACAACAGCTCTAATGCAGTCAGTGTTTAATGAAAGTATTCAGGATTTGGTGTTGACCAATTCATTTGGTTTGTTTGTTTTACACCAAACACTACTCCATTCAAACCAAATTCAAAATAGTTTATTTATTGTCTCTTTTTTTTTTAA
>NW_007589027.1:0-718 GCF_000523025.1 Cynoglossus semilaevis | reverse complement strand
TATATGTTTATGTATGTGTGTATATATGTATTCCCACGCAATGCTGATGTATGTGTATGTCTGTACATGTTTATGCATATTAAAATGTACAGTGGTATGAAAGAGTTTGGGCACCCCTCACAATTTCCAATATTTTCATTTATAAATCATTGGGTGTTTGGATCAGCAACTTCATTATGATTTATCAAAAAAAAAAAAAAAACGGTTGGACAGTAATATTTCAAAAATGAATCTAGGTTCATTGGACTAACAGAAGATGTGCAATATGCATCAAAACAAAATTACACAGGTGCAAACATTTGGGCACCCTTGTTATTTTGTTGATTTGAATACTTGTAACTTGTTAGCACTGGTTAAATGGAACACAAAATTGGCTTGGTGAGCTCATCAAGCCTTGAACGTCATAGACAGGTGCATCCAATCATGAAAAAAAGGTATTTAAGGTAGCTGATTGCATGTTGTGTTTCTCTTCGAATCTCCTTTGAAGAATGGCAAAATGGGGGCCTCAAAACAGCTCTCAAATGACCTGAAAGAAAAGATTGTTCAACATCATGGTTTAGGGGGAGGCTGCAAAACACTGACTCAGAGATAACATCTGCCAGTTTCCACTGTGAGGAACATAGTGAGGAAATGGAAGACCACAAACACATCTTGTTAAGGCCAGAAGTGACAGGAGAGGAGAGGCACAGGATGGTGAGAATGGTCAAAGACAACTCAC
>NW_007589026.1:0-718 GCF_000523025.1 Cynoglossus semilaevis | reverse complement strand
AGAGTACTGTAGAATGAAAACAACAAAAAACAGTAACGTGGAACTAGGGACGAGAATTTGATCGACTTTGGGGGGATTAAACTGGAACTGAGCACTGCCCCCTATGGGGCGTATTGGTTAGCAACCATATCAAACGTCTGGCTGTAAACTAGCCGTTAGCATAATCGTACAACAAAACAAGTAAATAAGTAGATAAAATGTTAAAATTTGTAAAATTTTTGCCGCAGCAACAAGTGACTGAAGAGAACAAAAACATTTTGGATTAAACTGATTAGTGACATTTGCAGTTGTAGAAACAGCAGAATATTTGACTGAGACTAAGACACAGTTTTGTTTGTTTCCTGTTCAAATCCCTACAGTCAGTCACAAAATGACAAACGTGTTTTTAATTGTTTGTTTCACTTCACGGTCTGGAAACGATGAGAGTTCATTTGGTTTTCATTTCATTTGTTTCTAACCTTTGACCCCCGTGCAGTGTTTGTCACTGACCTTTATATTATTCTTTTTTGATCGAGTCATGGGAAAACAGAAGGCAAACCCCCGGCTTCTTTTACCGGAATAATTAATGACGTCTAGGCTTTATTTTTTTTTGTACTTAATTCTCGATCAGCGTCCAGTTTCACAGAGGTCGTGTTTTTCTGTCGGATGTGGTCGTTGTGTTTACAGGATAATCCAACTTCCCATGAAGCGAACTCAACCAGACAGATCAGCGCTAACG
>NW_007589025.1:0-718 GCF_000523025.1 Cynoglossus semilaevis | reverse complement strand
GCAGCAGGGTCATTTGTGCTGCTGGTCAATGAGCTGGTGTTGTTACAGAAAGCTGAATTATTGGCCGTCTCCCAGGAAAGGCCCTAAGCCCCGCCGCCGATGATGTATCTTTTTTTTCCTTCTTCTTCTTCATCGTAGCAGCACCTATTGATCTGACAAGTCACCTACTCCGAATGGGTTATGAAGAGAATGGTAATCAGTCATTCAGAAGAGTTTGCTTGTCTCACTTTGTGTCTCCATCTGTCTTTTGCCTTCTGTTCCTCTATTCATATCCCCTGGTGTTGTTGGGTGCAAACTTTAAGCGAACGGGGGGAGAGGGAGAGGGCTGGGGGAGAAAAAAGGGAGAAGAAGAATGACGTCTCCCAACTGTATTCAGAGGTTTTTGTTTTTCAGCTCTGCAGGGAGAGAACACAATACCACTGCTCTTATTTTGCCCCCAGGCTGCCTCACTGGTCATTTTTCTTCCATCTCTCATGATGCAGTTTGAAGGGATGTTCTTCTCCTTCTGCACCACACTGTGATTCTTATCACTGCACCACAGAGTAGACGTTTGAATTTGGACTATATATATTTTCTTCTGACGTGAAATGTGTTCAAAGGTCACATCAAGGAGCTGTTTTTCCAACTTTGTATTCATTTTACCTCTAACATGATTCTAAGTTATGAATATTCGGTACATGGTACATGCTATCTTTTAGCTATTTTTAGCATTATAAAC
>NW_007589024.1:0-718 GCF_000523025.1 Cynoglossus semilaevis | reverse complement strand
CCAACGTGTGGTACTGGGTACCTACAATAGACACACGTGTGATGGTCGACTGTGACCGTATCCTTTGATGTTATTTAGCTCCGTATGCTGCCATGTTATCTATACAGGCGGTTCCAGCAGACTGGATGTATTTTGTATCGTATTGTGTTCCATTTATTTACAATGAGATTTTCCTTCAGTTTTACTGAATTGTGTAATTGCGTCATTGTACAGTTGTAGTGACTTTCATTGTGTAACTTGATTGCTATGCTATTGTCATTAACAGATTTCTTCAGCTGTATTTGATGTGTTGTAAACCTTCCAGAGTACAGAAAATTGTTGGACCATTGTGTGTTGTACATTTGTGTCCAGATATCGAGCCAATGTGAATGGAGTTAATTATTGACCTTTTGGGTGTTAAAGTTATTTTTTTTAGTTACTTACAAGCAGTAAGAAGTAAGCAGTAAGTAAAAAGCTAAGTTAAAAAAAAACAACCACAATGAATGAAATAACTTTTGACTCTTTGAATAGCAAAAACACTTCACATTTACAAAGTCCATAGATACACATTTGAATACAAGTCAAATTACAACAATAACAGTAATCAGCTTTATTTTAACACTTCAGGTAAAGATGGACAGATCACATACTCACAACCACCACATGTGCTCACAGGATTCAACAAAGGTCCCATCATCAGGAGAGGAAGGACGGAAAGTGAACTACCTGTCATTGTGAC
>NW_007589023.1:0-718 GCF_000523025.1 Cynoglossus semilaevis | reverse complement strand
GGGTATTTCTACTGTATATTTGCAATATCTCGGTAGGAAAACATGATTATTAAATTCCTTCGAGGCTTAGCCTGCTGTCTGAACATATGTTTGCAAAAATGGTATGCCCTAGGTTTAGATAGGGTATTTTAAATAGAAATCCTTGGATTCAACTTTTTATCCCTCTTTGCACCCTTAAGGATTTGCCACAAAAATAGTCTGGATTTCTGCACTAGTAAAAATAAAGCGCGCTCTGAGGAGCAGACCACAAACGTCATGACTGATTCTGCTTTCTTTCATACTGTAAGGATTGAAGAATGAACAGTTTGAAGTGGTTGTATTTTGGAAGTATTTAGTTTGAGTTTGGGTCGGGGTTTGGTTTAGACTTCGTCACGTGGAGTATGAGTTCGGGTTCAAGTGAAATCCAGATCTGTGCTATTGATGCAGCCCGCTGCAGCCATCTGCCATGACCGCCGCTATAATCTCACGTCTTCTTTAAATGTATGCTCCTCAGATCAGTGAGAATTATGGGTTGACTCTTTAACAACAGCATTTATCACAGTTATGGCTAATGACTGCAACTCGTGACTGCAGAGCTTCTAAACTGCGGCCTGAATCGGTCTTGGCTGCTACCTCATTTGACCCTGCCTACTTTTATATAGAGAAAAACAAGGTAAAAATTAACACCTTCAAAAATTATGGACTGTACAGAAAATTGGCTGCAGCCTGTCTTTTTTTT
>NW_007589022.1:0-719 GCF_000523025.1 Cynoglossus semilaevis | reverse complement strand
AGAGTGGTAACCGATGCTTTAACTTTGGGTTTGCGGTCACTTTTCGCACACTCCCGACCCTGCAAGGGACACAGTGCTAGACGTAAATGCAGGTTTGTAGACCAAGCACAGACACAGCGGTTTTGGAGAGTCAACCGGTGCAACACTCGTCTTTGGTCTTTTATGCTTTAATTAGGATTTTTACTTAAGGACAAAGTAAAAATGGTGACGCAAGTAGTAGACAGGTAAACACATGCTACAAAGTCGACTGAGTGAACAGTCACTTTGCGGTGTGCATTCATCTTTAGCCGTGTTTCATCCTACAAATGTTCCTCTCATGCACGAACCAAGTCTTCAGGAATACTTTTTTCTAACACAGTATACAGTTGGTCTAGTCTGTACAGTACAGTGTGGCCTCAACGATCAAAGTGTGCACATTGAAAATGTATTTACTAAGAAATCCTCTCACTAAGGTGACTGAGGTGTCATGAAGGTGGCTGACTGCTGAGCTCTAGGTCTGATCCGGTCCAAACCGGTTATGGAAAGTGATCCAATGATCTGTGGCTTTGACTGGACTGGAACTTCATGATGCATACAGTTCTCTTCTCATGTAATAATCCAAACTGTCCACCGTGCAAATGTTTGTCATGCTTTGGGATTTTAAGGAAATTTTATGTATAGCTCCAGTCATAACACATGCATTTTTGTAACAAATGCATTCAGTCCTATCATGTTTGATG
>NW_007589021.1:0-719 GCF_000523025.1 Cynoglossus semilaevis | reverse complement strand
CAACCAATCAGCTATCAGATCAACGGTAACAGAATTTGGCGTCAACGTAAACCTTTCCAGCAAGAAAATTTTGATATTTCGTATGTAGGATGAGGAGAGAAATCGTCCGCAAAAAAGATGAGATGATTTTGTTTATCAAAACATAAATGTTGTCAGTTTAAAAGCCTCATTTCAAAAGACTAGATTTGTAATTAAGTGACATTTTATTTTTCTGACAAAGAAAAAAAAGGAGAGGTCCGTAAATAAGTTTAATTAAATTAAAGAAGTGGAAGAAAAGCTGAGTTTATTTTTTTGTTCTCCTCAGTGACCTGCTCATATCCAGAGAAACAGGGTTTGACTGTAATCGAAGCAGCACATGAATGGCTGTGTGTGGTGAAAGCCACAGTTTTCCAGGCAGTGAATGTGTGCATGTGTGTCACTGTGTCCCTGCAGAGGAAATCAGCTGCACAAAGGCTCCATTGAGTCGACGCAGGAGGCTCCCATTAGCAGTGATAGCTTCCTATTTTCAGAGCTCACTCTCTCCGGTTACAGACTCACGCTGCTGGAAGAAGGAAATCCAAAAAGACTTTGACATTTAGCCTCTGAACTCAGCGACTCTGCTGACCAGTCGGTCAAAGACCACGGATGATGACAGACCAGTGGATACAGACTCAGAGGATGGAGAGGACTCTGCTGCCCATAATCCTAGGAGGGCATTAAGGACAGACCCTGCCCCCCCC
>NW_007589020.1:0-719 GCF_000523025.1 Cynoglossus semilaevis | reverse complement strand
AAACCCCCCATCACAGCAGTAACCTCCACCATCGACTGCCCCTTTACCCGTGTATCTAATTCAAAATGAAATCTCTGGTCACAGGTGAAGGTCTACTTGCCTCAAGGGAAGTAAAACAAACTACCAAGTCAAAAATAAACACAACCAAGAAGCTGCAGTGGATGTGAGAGAATTAAAGCAAAATAAACAAACTCAGCTCGCAGAGAGAGCGGGGTTGAAGGCTCACAGCGTTCAGCCCCAAACGTCTCCCAGTCGGAGTTAGCACTCCCTGAAGAAAGTCCCCTTTGAAAGGATCTTTGGGGGACACTTAGGCTGAATTTAGCCTAATAGGGATTAAACCCCTTTCTTAGCCTTTTCAATGTTTGCTAACTGGTTAGCCTTTTCTCCTTTCCTTTCCAGCTTAGCCTTTTTGAAGTGGGAACAAAAAAGGGTCTTGGGTGGATTTAGGGAAACGCTGCAGTGGTTTTGGGGGTTAATTGGCGGAGAAGTGAAGTCTTCAGTGCATTAACTCATATATTCAGCCCCTGGGCATAAGCTAACAGTCTGAAACCCAGACCGGCCTTGAATCATAAAACGACAGCAGAGTGTAAATGAGCCACGTAGCCACATTAGCTTTGGTTTGAGACGCAACATCAGTCTGAGAATTATTAATATAGATTTTTTAAACCTCACGTACATAACATACAAAGCAGATATTAATAAGGCTCCAATTTTTTTTT
>NW_007589019.1:0-719 GCF_000523025.1 Cynoglossus semilaevis | reverse complement strand
CAATCTTTTCACATTCACACTTTAGTAGCAGAGTCACTTCCTGAGTGCACCTGAGAACTCGTCACTCTCTCCACACCTTCTCCTCCTCCGTCTTCCTGCCACCGCTACCTTTCGCTCTATAAATAGACCGTCTCTTCTTCGCACTAGCACGCTTCTTTGTGGGGTTACTACGACACTCGGAGGAAGCGACTTTCTTCTCACCTTGTCGTTGATGAGAATCTCCATGGGATTGTTCCCCCACTCGATCAGGACCAGCTCGTTGGCCTGACCCGGAACGGCGTAGGAGAAAGGCGTTCCCACTCCGGGGGAGGCGTTGGACTTGATCCACAGACACACGGTGAAGGCGTACATCTCAGGGAGGCTGCGTTTGGCTTTGGCGTACATGTAATCGGTTCTCAGGGGGAAGGTGAGCTGGAACTTGTCCGTAGGTCTGGTTTCTTTACCTGCGGGGAAAAACAGACAGTCCGGTCGGTGGAAGTCTCCAGCCCATATGTATCATTTTAACAATGACTTTTCATTTTAACAATTTTGACTTTTCTGTCCTTTCATTGGTTTATTTATCTCAATAAATGTCACAGTTTATCTCAAACTGTTAACGTTGATTCCCAAAGTGATGACATTTGAGATAAATAATCTACTTTTGACTCAATGACTTTGTCTGGTGATTAATCTTTTACCTCCTGGTTTTTGACTTTGGGGATCGTTTTTTTTTTTTTTTT
>NW_007589018.1:0-719 GCF_000523025.1 Cynoglossus semilaevis | reverse complement strand
AAAAAAAAAAACATCTTCCCTGTGAAGCAGACAAAAACCCCAAATGCCAGGATGCACCAGGCAGGTAAACCACCAACAGTGACAGCAGCACAGGACAGCCAGAGAGGGTGTCCACACAGGCAACAGAAGATGTGAGGCATCTCTGGCTGTGTGGGAGCAAATTAAAGATAAAACTCAAGTCTTCTTCCATCTTCCTAGTGAAACAACCCATACTCCTACCTAAGCTGGTAAGGGATTCTCTTATCTCTTTGTAACTCTCTCCACCCCATCCTCCTGCTTCATTTTCAGTGCATTGGGGGAGCTGGGAGAGCTGCTGAGGGAAGGGGAAAGAGGTGTTATTCACAGGTGGTACGAGGCATAGCAACACCAAAAAAAAGAAGAAAAAAAGAAAATTAAATACAAAATAATAACAGCCTTTGAACAGGATGAGATTTGATGTCTTTGCGACAGAATTATTCTACTTCTGTAAAATGTTATAAAAAGGCCGTACAAATAATTGTTTTTTTAAACGCATTTTTATAACCTTTATTGATCTCACAGCGAGGAAATTCTAGCGTTTACAGTAGATCTGCTGCACTTCATCGCCCCCTGGAGGCGCCAAGTATGTGCTCCGTCAAACCCAGAACTCTCTGCTTCAAAGGCAGACATGCCAACCGCTACACTATAGAACCAGCAGTACAGTATGTATGGTTTCACTTGTTTCAACAAACTAGTTTTCC
>NW_007589017.1:0-719 GCF_000523025.1 Cynoglossus semilaevis | reverse complement strand
TTTTTTTTTTAAGATAACGCAGCGCACTTCTTATGGTGCTTTTTCAAAAATGCATGCGAATCATAACGCATTTGAATCGACTCATGATGCATCGTGACATAACTTATTAGTTAGGATAAAGAATGGAAGAATTACAAGATAGGTGAAAATAAAAATACTTTTTTTCCTTGAATGTTAAGAATGATTTTTCTCTCTATTGTAATTGTTAAGATTTGTGATTTATTGAAAGAAGGAAAGAAGTGGGAGCTGAGGTTTTCTGCAGTGGGAGGAGCCAAGTCTGGTCAGCTATTTCTTATTTCCTACTGATATTTCACATTCAGTGTAAATACTGTGGCACATAAAAAGAAATCCAAACACAGGAATACGTAAACCCTTCGTTTCGTCTCTTCCTTTGTGCCTCCCCCCTCCACCCGTCCATCCCAACAGGAAAGCATTTGGCCTTCAATTGAAAATGGGCTTAGTCAGAGAGAGAGATGAGACTGCACAACTGAAGCCCATGTGATTTCTCTATTTATAACCTGTGCGTATTCTGGCTGTAAATGGGCTCCTTAGTCATGCAGGGTAAAACTCAACGGGGAAACGCCGCAGCCTTACTTACCATCTACCCACGTGGTGCACTCCTCGGTGGCTCTGTTGTCCAAAACGAGGGTCGGGAAGGGCAGTTCCCTGGTGTCGTCGCCACCGGACTCCGCCGTAAATAATGTTCCGTTTCCTCCGCT
>NW_007589016.1:0-719 GCF_000523025.1 Cynoglossus semilaevis | reverse complement strand
TTTAAAAGTGATGCTTGCGTTATTCTTATTTACTCTCCTAAAGACGGAGGTTCACTTATTAGACTTATATATGACTAAAAGACAAAGCAATGATTATTCATTTAGCGTCCAAGATGGAACCTCAGCCCCGGGTGATTCACTAGTAGTGATCAATAATCCTGTCAAGCCAGCGCAGATGTATTATGGTCGTTTTGTGGGGTGGTGCAGTAAAATCTTACTTATAACCCCTTTAGTGTAAAGTGAATCTGTTATTTATTACAGACATTTAGCCTGATCTTCAGTTTTAAATCTGCTCTGCATCATCATCACATTCCCACGTCATAAATACGTGCACATACAGTGTTGGCACACATACCTCAAGCTAAAAATACATTTTACTCTTCAAGAGAAATGCATTCCATAATATGAGTGAGGGGTGCAGATGTTCTACAAGAGGGAACTGACAACGGGATTGGTTGTTTGTTAAAGTGATCTAACCACCCTTTGTATGTAGCTTGTCTTCAGCATCTGCAGGGAAATGTGCCGTCTTCACATTTTTGAACGTGATCCTGGAAAAAAGAAGTCAGCGATTTTGTGTGCATTTTACCTCACAGCTGTACCGTTCACACACTGTTTCTAGGATTCTCACTTCAGGAGTTCAAGTAGGAATCTGGTATTGTGTTTGCCCTAATCAAACTTTCATGTTGGGGCTGATAATTGGGAGGGCGCAGACTTTTTGA
>NW_007589015.1:0-719 GCF_000523025.1 Cynoglossus semilaevis | reverse complement strand
CAGTCCTGTTCGAGTGCGACGTTACATTCATTTGAACACTTCTGAGCTGTTTAATCCGTACAAAAAGGCACTTGTTCTGAATGTTATTGTGTCATATAGTTGTATCATGAAGGAAACAAACCCATCCAGAATATGGCTGTGAAACACTGTAAAAAATTCATAAGATCCATTTCACAATTGACCAAGCCGAGCAGGCGAGCGCATGTGACAAGCTGAGATCTATAAGAGGAGTACTGAAGCTAGAGGAAAGGAACAAAATGACAAAGATTTATCCTCAGCAACGATGAAATATTTATGCCGAGGCGTTCGCGTAAAGTTACTTTTTATGTACTGATTTAATGAATGATTTGAGAAGTGGCAGTTGCTGTGAGGCATGCATGCTGGGTTTGCTCAAGCGTGCACTAAGTCCCATTCAGGGGGTCTGTGTGGTCATGTGTCAACACGGAGCACGATCAAACCAGAGTGAAAGGGAATCCAGGTCTAGGAGGGTAAGTACATCCAGTACAAAAAAAAATAAATAAAAATCTTTTTTTTCTTTTAAAAATGTCAGTGAGTCTTTTACTGGTCATGAAACCGACAAATAATTGTATTACGCTACTTTTATTTTTTTAAATCATTTGTGAGTCAGTAGTGTTTTCGTTGCAATATATATATATATGGTAAAACATGAATTGGTTTATTTGAAAGATACTCAATTTCAGCGTTTGCTAAAGAAAAAA
>NW_007589014.1:0-719 GCF_000523025.1 Cynoglossus semilaevis | reverse complement strand
ATTGTTTTATGATATTACTGAAGTTGTTTACATTTGAAAGGGCTAAAAGTTCCTCTTTTTTCTGGCTACTGTTTAATGCAGGAAGGAAGACACGTTTATGTACAGTGATGATGAGTCAAAGCACTCCATTTAAATATAACCTGATTACCATTTGACGGCGTTGCTCTTTTAAACGCGTTTAATCCCTTTTTAAATGTGTGCACATCCAGAAGCAGGTGTCCGGCGTCTTTGAACACACCATCCCAGTTAAAACAAGCGTGTCATAACGTCTTTGACGGCCTGGTACTGTTGTACCCTGAACTATATTTACGTTGTGTGAGGATTAGCAGGTTCAGGTCCTTGACCACTTCAGCAGCTGCTTTCTTCAGTTCACATCAGACCAGCGACGACGACTGAAGCACCGACGCTGACTTTATTATTAGAAGGAGGTTACTGTCATGTTTGACTCTCAGATTGTCAGACGGAAATCAGTGTTTGAAAGGAATCAGTCAAACTAGTGACTATTTCTTATTCTAGAGAAAAGTGAGAAAAGTTCTTATCTCTTCTTATCTAAGTTCTTGTCTAAATCTCAGAGTTAAAAAATAAATTCCATTCTATTTTTATTTATGGCCAACAGTAACTAAAAATATCAAAGTTTAAAAATGTGAGTTGAGGATCTCAGGAACACATGTACAAGGTACCGATGAGTGACTGCTTCTGAAGGGAAAGTACAACATTTC
>NW_007589013.1:0-719 GCF_000523025.1 Cynoglossus semilaevis | reverse complement strand
TGGTGTGGGCAGTGAGAAGGGGATGATGGGAGTTTGTGACTCAGACTGCTCCAGGTGACGTTGCTTGGGGCTCAGGTAAAGCTCTCCTTCCTCAGATTGTCGCGGGGCAGCTACAGTCAACGTCGCCTCCAGAGGACTGGACGGGAAAAGGCAACAGGAAGTGATCATCAAGGTGATTGATTATCGGCATCAGTGATTGGCTCAGATATTCAACAAATCAAGAGGTTTAATGATTCTGGACAAAAGTTTTTGATTTATTTTTGTGTTTTCCGGTGACCTTGTCCAAATAGCGATGCCCCCAGTGGCAAAATTGTGTAATGAAATATTTTGGTGTTTCTTGTTTGACATCTATTCCTAACACATCTATACTGTCTATGTATCCAGAGGGGTGGGGTCCAGAGGTGGGGGTTGATGATTGGCTGGGTTTGGACCTCCCTGAAGCCTCTTTGTGTAACAGGGTTAGGATTAGAACCCACAAACCTTTAACTGTGAGACCCCCCCCCCAACACCCCTCCTCCCGTGTTCTTTTTCCTCAGGCTGCAGTGGTTTGAGTCTGTCCTTGTCGTGGACAGTGGTGTGAAGACAAACCAAAGTTTGGGCCGAACTTTTCTAAAACGTTCACGAGTCAAAGGGAACAGACTGGTTTCAAAGGCCGAGCCGCATCGACAGGCTGCAGTCGAACACTGAGAGGAGCCACTGGAGGTGAGCGAGACAAGCCC
>NW_007589012.1:0-719 GCF_000523025.1 Cynoglossus semilaevis | reverse complement strand
CAAAATCCCTGCATCACAAGCCCGCCCAGCTGGCTCAGCTTGGCTGCCATAGACACAACTTTGTTTCCATTAAGTATCGGAGGGGTTGTCGCTCTCTTTCGCAGAGGACATCAAGCCTCTCGGGTGGAGAGCTACAGGGATGATTGGGGGGGGGGGAATAGCGGGTCCTACGCCGGGAGAAAACTGCCTGTTTGTTTGGCACAAAGGCTGTGCAAGATGAATGCGACAGCTGAGCCAGTCACCTCCGACTTCAGCGGGTGGAGACCGCGTCATGTGTAATCCTCCTATACCTGCACAGTTTAATGCGCGGAAAAAAAGCGCCTGCGTGGGTGTGTAAGCCTGCCTTGGCATATGATGTGTGTGTGAAAATTGCTGTGGCACTGGAGCTGATAAGGGAGTCGGCGGACATCGAGCTTCAGTCTGTCAGGCTTCATCTCCGCCTGCTCGCCGCTGTAAAGCAGATTGTCAGCCGGGGCCATTACCATAGGCTGACCTTTGTTTCTACACTCCCCCACTGCACAGTTTCTCTGACATTCAGTGGCACCGTGGGGGGAGGCAGGATGGAGCTGAGGGGCTGTCGGCAGTTTCTGCCCGTAGTCTGTTTGTGTGTTTTTTATAACAAACAAACCGAAGGAGGTGTTTTTTTTTAATCACACTTTTCCTTCAGGCAAAAAGTACAGTTGTGTTTAATGTTGCGTTAAACTTTACGCCAGACCTGC
>NW_007589011.1:0-719 GCF_000523025.1 Cynoglossus semilaevis | reverse complement strand
TGACCAGCTGAACGTCAACCAGATGCTCTTATTTGTATCCAGGAAGTTATAACTAGCCTTCAGAGCTACGAAGATTTAAAGAAGAATTCAAAGTAAGTAAAAAGTAATAGTTACAGATTTTTAAAACACTTCACTGGAAGCTAACTGTCATTTTAGGGAGAAACGTGTCAACAGTTTTTCACATAAACAATTACTTCCCTTGACTTTGTGATTTTTCTGTTGTCCAAAAACATTTCCATGTTTTGTTATCTCAAATATCTTAAACATCTCTACAATGACAGTTAGTCTCCGATCTTGAATGCAAACTTTGCTGAAAGACGCTCCAGTTCCTCTGCCATGAAAACAAGGCTTCCAAAACTTCACCGATGACAGCTGCCATTATTTACTGACAGAAAACTGAAGTGCAAATCGCTTCAATTGGAATCTGGCTAGCAAAAATAAATATGTCAGAAGGTTGTTTTGAGCAGCAGCAGCAGTGTGACACAGACAGTGCCAGTGTGAAACAGCGGCAACAAGGGAGAGACGCAGCCAGATGTCTACAGCAGTGTGGAGAGCCACCAGCAGGGGGTGGTATCTCAAGAATCTGAGATGAATTAGAGGCTGGCTGTTGGTCGACACTTCAACTCATCCATCCAAATGAATGATTGACTGTATTTATGACTATAACCAGCCACTAAAAGCTTCAAGTTGGTACAATTTAAAGTCACTTGAAGAATATC
>NW_007589010.1:0-719 GCF_000523025.1 Cynoglossus semilaevis | reverse complement strand
AGAGATACATA
This sequence comes from Cynoglossus semilaevis, assembly GCF_000523025.1. Lineage (NCBI taxonomy): Eukaryota > Metazoa > Chordata > Actinopteri > Pleuronectiformes > Cynoglossidae > Cynoglossus > Cynoglossus semilaevis. The sequence goes on along the minus strand of NW_007589010.1, from coordinate 708 downwards.
TATATGTATTTCTATGCATGTACATAGTATGTACATATGTGTTCCCTGTGGTTTCCAGGGCTCTGAGGATGAGGAGGACCTGAGAGGCGGGGCGTGGTGCGCAAACTCGGAGGACACGATCCACTGGTTTGAGATCGACGCTCGCAAGGACACGGAGTTCACGGGAGTTATCACTCAGGGCCGGGACTCTTTGAACGAGTAAGAAGCGCTCAAACACAAACAAGCGCACGAAAAATCACCGACGTCTGAAACGTGTTTGTTTTTTTTGTTGTTGCTATTGTAGGAGCGACTACGTGACGTCCTATTTCCTGGCGTTCAGCAACGACAGCAGAGAATGGACAACAATCCACGATGGATACGCAGACTGGGTCAGTTCACCAGAAATGACCTCATCGCTCTGAGCGACGTCGCCGCCTTCCGAGAATCAACTCGTAAAAATCCTCGACCGTAGACGGTCAGAAGGATGGTTATTTTGATGTCTTGCTCTGCGTAACTTCAGTAACAGATGAGGAACATCTCATCACGTGTCCTGAACGAACTCAGCAGCGACTTGGACAGAACCATTTTTCCCATTGATAAAAAAAAAAAAATCAATATATATGTCCCACAGCAGGGGCTTGCCCCCCCCTTTGAGAACCACTGGGTTAATTCGTATGCAACTAGGTTGCAGTATGACAACTTGCTCTGTTTTCCTCTGACTGCCTTTCC
>NW_007589009.1:0-719 GCF_000523025.1 Cynoglossus semilaevis | reverse complement strand
TCGCACTGAGACAAACAGTCACACTGAGACAAACAGTCACACTGACACCAACAGTCGCACTGACACAGCTTCTGTGTTGTTGTTGTTGCAGAGTCTCACCTCCAGGTGTCAGGTGAGCCCAGGACCAGACTAAACACTGACAGCAGCGAGGTGACTAATCTCTGCACAGCGTTTCAAACACACTACGGATCACAGGCCACCGGACTTATGGAACATCGAAAGGAAAGGAAAGTACAGCAAACGGTCAGTGGGACGGACGTCTGCAGATCAAACTCTGATCCGTCTCCACGTGTCACGTGACCTGGGCGCTCCCTTGTGTTTGGAGGGGTTTCCTGGACTCCTCGGTCTAAATCACCGATGTCCTACATGAATCTCCGCCTGACGGTGATTCAGAAGTGACTCTTCCTAACGACCCTCATCTGTAATTAGTTTTTATCTGTCATCCCAGCAGCCGGCCAAAAACCTCAGCAGCCATTTCAAGTCGGCCAATCCTGCAATTAAAACGTGTGGTGATGAGCACAGCTGGGAGGAAAAGCCTCTTATTTATTTTTTTTTTACACATATGTGTGTGGGGGTGGGGGGGTAATGACAGAGCGAAGTGACATCCACTGATGCAGCCGGAGGATGAGCTGCCACAGACCAGAGCGCCACCACAGGGAAACAAGAGGGGATGTTCCCAGATCTGAAGCCACACTGACATTTCAGCTCTTTGTTGTGGG
>NW_007589008.1:0-719 GCF_000523025.1 Cynoglossus semilaevis | reverse complement strand
GTCCACGTCATGACAACGACACAGTCAGACTCTTACAACCAGCCATAGAGAAACAGTGAATGGGACTTTCTCTGCGCTATTTCATCGCCATCTTGTGCCAGGTTAGGCGCATTACAGTGTGGAACCAGCGACTACGGACATGAGCATACTTGAGTTATCAAATGTAAGTTTCAGATGAGCACCAGAAACGTTTATTTTTTATCTTCTCCCAAATGGTCCTTTAGGGGGTCGGTAAATTAGCGCCTACGCCGACAGATAATAATAGCACTGGTGCTGTTGAGGACTTATTTTAATTTATGTCCAGCAGGGGTCAGCCATGTAACACAGATCCCATCTCATGAAATTGATGAAAAACGCATTTGCTCTTTATTTACTTCTATCTATCTTCTGTTTTCAACTAATTAAATGTATGGGTAGATGCTGGGGTGTGGAGGTTTGAAAGCCCAAAACTTTACTTTTCATATGTATGAACTGGAAATGCCTGAGGTTTCAAACAAACATGCTCTGCCCATCAGAACCAATATAGAACCAAATAAAGGACAGTTTAATTATTATTGTTGGCATAATGACCTTCAATAACACATCACAATAACGCACACACAGTTCATTATATTAAATTGATTGATGAATGGATGCGCTGTGATGCTTCGAAAATAGTTCTAAACGTAGCTAAAACTCTGTGAAAAAAGCTGAAGTGGGTTATATTGGGAAAGTATACT
>NW_007589007.1:0-719 GCF_000523025.1 Cynoglossus semilaevis | reverse complement strand
AGAATCTTCAGAAAACATGAGGGAGTTTAACTTTAATACTAAAAATATCTTCTACCAAAAGGAGACTACTGAGATTAACGGTAGAAGAAAACTTTCTCACTGATTAATTCCTTTAACTCACAGAGAAAACTTAAGGCTGTTTCTACACCGCACTCCACTGTCGGCCAAACTTCACTCTCACTGCCAACATTTCATACACCGTTAGTTGACTTTGACCAAAGAAAATCTCTGGTCTTTTTGTCATTTTGTTCTTGCGCTTGACAAAGACGTTCCACTGAACCATGTCACTTAAGGGTCTGAGGAGGTTTGCACAATGGGATGCTCACAACCAGGGCTGAGGGTTGCTATGGAAAGCTGATGGTTTACAACCCTCAGCACAGGCCAGAGACTCAAGCCTACTAGTTAATCAATGACTGTCACTCAGCCAGTCGGTGTCGGTTCAGACGCAAGATGCACCGACCATTTATTTGTACAACTGTTGCTGCTGCCACAATATTCAGAGCAAAAAAAATAAAATAAAATTTAAATCGTTAGTGTAAGCACTAAGATTAAAAAGTAATATTATTGTAAATATTATCATGATTATTATAACAATAATACTAAATTGTAATAATAAACAATAACAGTACTACTAAAGATGATAATAATACAATTAATAATAAATCTTAATTGTTTCTGTATTTCAGTACTCAAGATCACAAGTATTTTAGACCTTCATT
>NW_007589006.1:0-720 GCF_000523025.1 Cynoglossus semilaevis | reverse complement strand
ACTGACTATAAACTCTGACCAATGTGACATCATATCGACACACTGAAACAAAAATTACTGGGAAGCAGAAAAGAAATACCTAGTGTGTTCTTGACTAGTTAGTGGAAAAATATAATAAAAAATACAAACGTTTCTGATCATTTTTTTATCAAGATGCAAGTTTGATTGAAGAGCTAAAATGTTATTAATAAACTTCTCATATGTTCTCTATTTACTTCAGTTTTATTTTAATTTTTATTTATTTTCACATAAATAAAAATGACACCACACAGCTTACATTAATTAAATTTACGTCATTTCCTCTCCCTGGGTTGCGCATGCGCAGCAACAGCTTTTAAATTATACCGGAAATGTGCGCTCTCGTTCTTCAAGCAAACAATTGGTCGTCGTCGAGTGAGTGTGTGGATGCTACGAGGGTACAGCTAGCTTGACACAAACATACTTTTACGTTTAAACTACATAATTAAGCAGGTTTATGTGATGTTGTTTTAGTTGTAGCGTGTGTTTAGTTCTGCGGTCAAGCATTTTCATCGCTGGACCGCAAACACTCAATGCACAGCGAAAGACAAATGTTTGAAAAACCGAAAGGTACGAATTAAACTTTTAAGATGATTTTCTGGTATTGCACGTAATTCCATTTGTTCAATTGTACAGTCTGATTTTCGATCGGGATAAATGTAATTTATTCGGAGTTGATACCAAAACATTGTTGTTTCGCAT
>NW_007589005.1:0-720 GCF_000523025.1 Cynoglossus semilaevis | reverse complement strand
TAAACACACAGTGTCAGTTAAATAACTCCAAAAAGAAAAGTGACTATAGCTGACTAGTGCGAATGCCTGCGTTCCTCTCAGAATCTGAAGTTAAAGGACCTCCCAACTGCTGACATCCTTCATCTACTTGAGTCATTTTCCCAACAGGGCAATGAGACACTGAACTGAAGAAGCAAAACAAAAACACACTTGCACAGCTTGGTTGTAATGAAAAGCCATTAAAGAGTATTTGGTCGCTGAGTACAAGTTCAAGTATCAGACTAATAATATTGGAACCACTGACATTAAACCACTGGGTAAAAACAGGTGTAGAAACTGAAAACAGCAGCATCGACTCCTTTAGAAAATCATTTGTATTTCTTTTGTATTATTTCTTTCTTTCTTTCCCAATTACTTGGCTGCATCTTGGTTTGGGTGCAGTCATTTCATGCCAAATAAGACATAAAGGCCAAATGTTAAAAAACAAAACATAAATGTGCATCCTTTGTGCTATTTGTGCTGGTGAGCCAAGCATCAAGTTAAAGTTTCCAGTAATATGGGCCATCTCACGTCATCTTTTCTCAATTACATCAGAATTTACTCAACATCATTTTCGACTCTTTCAGTTATTATTACACATAAGTGTATTTTCTTGAGAAATTTCTGTTTGTTTTTGTTTAATGGATTTCTTCCTAGCACAGACTCTCTACTAGTACGATGTGTTGCTTTTGTTGATCATTT
>NW_007589004.1:0-720 GCF_000523025.1 Cynoglossus semilaevis | reverse complement strand
CAGCCTGTAACCTGAGGATTTCCAATGCTGATGAGTGAAGACAGATGGAATGTACTTAAGGTTTTTTCCATTGACAATGTCTGCGATAAAATAAGTATTTTGCCTAATGAGATAGATAGGTAGATAGATAGGTAGGTAGGTAGATAGGTAGGTAGGTAGGTAGGTAGGTAGGTAGATAGATAGGTAGGTAGATAGGTAGGTAGGTAGGTAGATAGATAGATTGATAGATAGATATTCTACAGCTGTCCGGTTATTTAGTGGTTCTTGGATCTCAAAGTATTATGTCTTCCTGCTTCTGTGCCGTTTTGATGCAGATCGATTTTTTTTTTTATTTTATCAGGTCTTCAACTTTGTCCCAGAGTTCTACCTTCATGTTGTGGTGAATCCTAAAGACGTTTATCAGTGTGTCGCAAAGTTGTAAAGTGGTTTTCTCTGGAGACCCCCGCCACCCCTTTGTTGCTGTAGCGTATCAGAACAGATGATGGGTCAGGATGGCAAACACATTTATAAAGCCAGCTGATAAGGACGAACCACAGTGACATCAAGTGACACGTTTGAAGAAGACGGGATATAACTGTTAAAAAACACGTCAGGTCATTTTGTACTGGCTATAAGTTGAACATATCTACCTGACTTATGTGCTTCTGCTGTTACAACTGCTGTTTTTCCCTTTGCTTTCATGCAAATAAATACAAGTATATTAGATATCTATTAATAATA
>NW_007589003.1:0-720 GCF_000523025.1 Cynoglossus semilaevis | reverse complement strand
CGTAGAAACTTTCTTCACATCATTCACCCCATTGCTTACCAGGATTTAAACATCATGGACAAACAGTTTTCAGAAACATTAGGGGAAAAGAAAGTTCTCATCCCAGCAGCAGGAGCAGAAACAGCTGAGGGCATATAACAGCGACAGCCCTGTTCCCTCTGTTATTTGAGGCATTTTTTTTCTTCTTCCCAGACTCTCTGAGGCACACTTGACAAACTGCACTGCACTCACATTTATACCCCATGTGTAAATATAGCACGGAGTGAAAATAGGTGTTGTGAGGAATAACACAATCTTTGTGAATATTTCAGCGATTGTTCTAAATCCACAGAGGTGATGCACCACGGTCATAACCAACGCCCTGAAGCAAATAAAACGCTCTGAGATTTTTTATTTTTCATTTCGAGTTGTTTGGTAAAAGCCAGTTGCGTCTGGGAGACACGTCTCTAAAGTTGAATATTTATGAGACAGAAAGGTAAATGTAACAACTGTTATTTTTAAACCGTCAAGAGAGTTTAAAGCTTTGCCTTTAGGTGGTTATATCTATGAGTAAAAGCCCTGAGTATACACAGGTAGGAAATACAATTTCATTTCATTTCTGGTAAGTATGGTAGCACGTGGTTATGACATAGTCAGATAAACTATAGTACAAATGCTTTGTTCAGATTTACCTCAATTATATAAAGTGACCACAGGGGGCAGCAGTGAAGCAATATGTAC
>NW_007589002.1:0-720 GCF_000523025.1 Cynoglossus semilaevis | reverse complement strand
TTTTTTTGTTTGTTTTGTTTTTTCTGCTCAGAGTGACAGAGAGAAGACTGAAGGGCTTCCTGTGGCACCATTCATGGACCGAGAGAAGGTGACCAAACCAACAGCTCAGATCGGTTTCATCAAGTTTGTCCTCATCCCAATGTTTGAGACTGTTATGAAGGTAAATATGTGAGATGATTTGACAATGAGTGATGATAATTATAGGCACATTAAAAAGTAAAACTGTACGATATACACAAGTTTATCAATAAACTCTAAAGTAAGTGTACAGAAATGTATAAATTAGATATATGTAAAATTGTGTTTTTTGAGGAATTACTAACTTACTAATTACTCACAAATCACCAAAGCTTTACGGATTTGGCTCACGTGCCATATGTTTGACCCCCCTTGCCTTAGAATTTTGCTGACAAAGAATGTGTGTATATAAAAGGTAGAAAGACTCGAATCAAGATCAAGTCACTTATCTAAATAGATTCGTATTCTTGCCTCTTGGTGTTTATAATAAAATGTACGGTAATACAGAATATGATTTTTTTTTTTTTAATGTTATGTGGTAGTACGAATACTAATGACTAAACCTGCATAACCCCTGTCTGTTGTGTACCAGCTTTTCCCTCAAATTGAGGAAGCAATGGTGCAGCCACTCAGAGAATCAAGAGACCGATATGAAGAACTGAAACAGATTGATGATGCCATGAATGAGGTGGGATTAGTTTT
>NW_007589001.1:0-720 GCF_000523025.1 Cynoglossus semilaevis | reverse complement strand
TTTTTTTTTTTACATCTGGTTCAGAGAAACCAAATACGTCTTATATGGTCAGTGAGTAAAAGATCAGATCCTCGTTTGGTGATTCTGTCATGCTCAAAATGTCATTACAAGTACTTTGCAACATGGACTGGTTCCTTAAAAGCAACTTTTTTTTTAATTCATCACATACATGTAGTTTTTACCATTAGTAATTACTGCAGAGTAATGTTTTGATTTAAGGAAACGACCTCCTTCAAGGACCTGGAGTTTGAAGGGATCCAATAAAACTCCAGCCAGGGTAGATATTGGTAGGTTACATATTACTTGTAATGATATTTTAAGCAAAGCAAAATACAAGATTTTTTGTTTTTTGTCTTCTTTTCATTCTGATAAAGACATAAAACTTTTCTACGCTGTACTAACGTGGAACCAACAAATACAAAGAGTCCCTCGCTCAAGGCTCAAGTTCGAAGTTTCTCCTCAGTTTGGCTCATGAATCAACGGAAGTTACATCTGTGCATTAGCATAATTCGCTCTCACAGCTTTGCAGCGGCTCACTCCTTTGACCTTATCACCAGGTGTATGTCTGTAATATTTACCACAGGTGGACTCAAACCAGGCTAGAGAAGGAAGTGATTTAAAGACAATTTGCCCCTCCAGCTGTTTAGCCCAGCATAGGGTTGGCAACACAAGCTACGGTTACTGTGATGATCGGACGGAGACATTCATGACAAGGACATT
>NW_007589000.1:0-720 GCF_000523025.1 Cynoglossus semilaevis | reverse complement strand
AGGACTCAGGGTCTGCTCCGAGTCCAGAACCAGACTGGACCAGACACAGTCACAAAAGTCTGTCAACTCTTCTGGAGACTTAGACCAGACTCAAACACCAAAGACTTAGTTCAGACTCAGTCTTTGAGTGAATTACAGGCAAATACTGAGAACTTGACCACAGAACCAGGCAGAACCAGACCAGACTAGACAGAACCAGACCAGAACCAGACGAGACAGAACCAGACTAGACAGAACCAGACCAGACCAGCCAGAACCAGACCAGACAGAACCAGACAGAACCAGACCAGACCAGACAGAAACAGACAGAACCAGACCAGACTAGACAGAACCAGACTAGACAGAACCAGACAGAACCAGACCAGACCAGACAGAACCAGACCAGATTACTTCAGATTACATTTTGCTAGTTAAAACCAGACTGGATTACTTTTGTTTAAATCAAATCAAATGATCATGTTTCCATCACAGTTGTGTTTGAAATTTGATCCTTACTCCAACTGAATTTGAATTTTCAGTCTTGAATTTTTAAGACTTCTCAGTCTTGAAAACGCTGATTAAAGCTGAAAGACTTGTTTTTGTGATTTTAAAAAAAATCTAAATCTAATTAATGTCATTTTTTCACCAGCCTTTTTAACAGAGATGCAGGTGTTTTTGTCATTTTTCTCATTTTATCCTATAGTTGACTAGAAAAATAAAAGGCTGAAGAACAGAAGTCTC
>NW_007588999.1:0-720 GCF_000523025.1 Cynoglossus semilaevis | reverse complement strand
TTTTTTTGTTTTTTTACCTGTAGTGTAAGATATTTTTGATTCTCTTAGTCACAACTAGAAATGACACACACTTTCGTGCAGTACTTTTCCTCTCTGGAGTATTACTATTACTACTAGCAGCAGTCGTCGCATCTGCTGTTTATGTCACGCATCTGTCGCAGCCATTCTCACGCTGCAGATGGCGCTGCCAGAGACATTTAAGGGATCCAATCCTGGACCTTACAGTATAAATCTGACCCCCCCCCTCCTATACTATGAGAGTGACGTGAGCCTCACACTCTGTCCTCCTAGTCCTGGCGCTCCTGGTTCTCCCTTCTGACACGGCTTGACTCTCCCTCTTCGCCCTCTCTCCCCCTGTTGGACCAAAGCAGCAGCTTTAAAAAAAACACCTACATATAAGACTTCGACTGTATGTCAACAATTCAAGAAATACAGAAAAAAGCATCTGCTTCATCACAGCTTCACCTCATCCCACATGTACAGATTATACTAAAGGAGAGTCGGTGTTGGTTAGAGGCCACTGTCTGACGACACTGCAGCGTGCTCTAACTGCAGCTGAAAGGAGCTAATTGACGACAAGATTATTTGAAAGCTGCAGACAAAAATAAACCTGAGCGTAGCGTGTGTTTGTGTGTTACTTGGACAGCTATAGCGTTGTGGGGACATTTATTTCTTATCGAGACACGTTGAATCTGAGTGAAAGGACATTGTTCATTTCAG
>NW_007588998.1:0-720 GCF_000523025.1 Cynoglossus semilaevis | reverse complement strand
ATATTTTTTTTCTTCCATGACACACAATTAAATCCGACAGAAGTTTCTCGCACAAAGAACATTACTGCATCCAAAGCCCAATTCAATTCATACTTTCGACGATAAGAGTGGTTTTTCAGCCGTGACCAGAACCACGTCTTCAGAAAACGCTCTGATTTCACTCTGGGCGAAAGCAAACTGTTGCTTTTTTGTGGCTTTTGTTCAGCAACAGTTTGTGCATGTATCCACCTCCAACATCTGCTGCTGAATTCGTGTTTATCTGATGTTTAACACAGATTCCGTGAACTCATCTCTGCGGTTCTTGCCTAATGACTTTTTCTTGAACAGGTTTAATAATAAAGCCTTCTTTTGTCAAGATCCAATTATGCTAGCGTACGCCCGCGGAGATAAAATGTGGTTATCTGCATGGAGAAAATGGTGTGAAAGGCTCGGAGTCTGGTCTGAAAAATCTCAGGTGAAAACACATTCAAACTATTCAACGCAACGAACAGAACGGCCGAGGTGTTGTCCGTAATCAACCTGCTCCACACCTCCTCCTGGAGGCAGGACGTGTTACAGACTTGAGGGCAGAAACTACTACATTTGAAGGGCAGTGGTTTCCTCCGGTTTCTGACATGTGCAAAGCAATAATTCACTTTCATTTTTGCCTTTATGTCGTGTCAATAATTACAAGTTTTAGAGGCTACATTTGGTTTTGTGGACGCAGTCACCTAGTGGTTA
>NW_007588997.1:0-720 GCF_000523025.1 Cynoglossus semilaevis | reverse complement strand
CTCTGATCTCTTTTCTCATCCTTTTCTCTTCTTTTTCTTTTATTCATGTCACTCTTCCACTCCCTCTCTGTCTGTGAATGTGTTTGTGTGAGTCACACAGAGAGGAGAAAACAGAGAGGGAGAGGAGGAGGGAGAAGCCCTTTCTTTCTTCAGGGTGATAAAAAAAATAAATGTTTCATTCCTATGATTGCTTTCGGCACTCGACCTGTCTGCCTGACAACTGCAGAGGAAGCCGCCGTGCAGAAGGCATGTGCCGCCGCGCGCCGCCGTGTGGTGTGCCACTTCAATGTGGTGGAACTAACCAGTAATTAACGGAAAGAGTAAGCTGTGGTCAACGTAGCTGAAGAATACAGTGCATTGTTTGTGTAGGTGCACTGTAATAAGAGTCGGAATACAACTCTCGGTGTTTGTGGGGGTGTGAGGGTTGAAGTGCAAGATGAAGGTCGCAATGGGGTAACTGCAAAAAAAGAAAGGAAAAACAACAACAAAACAACACAACACAACGTGAGTTCGGATGAACACGTTCAGTCATCTTCGCTGGTGAACACCATCTGTAGAAATGTAGCGAAATCCGATTGTATCCTGTTCATGTACTGACATGGGAAGAGGGTGAGGATGTGGGTGAGGGTCTGTCAACTATCTGTCATCTACAGACAGGTGTAGTCAGCCTTCAGGTTGACTGAAGGGGAATGACTGTGTTAATGGAACAGACGTCAGGTG
>NW_007588996.1:0-720 GCF_000523025.1 Cynoglossus semilaevis | reverse complement strand
TATATATATATATTATTTCAACATTATATCAACAATATCACTACGCATCCGTTAACGTTTCCCTGTTTGCCGGAATTAAGTATAAGAAGCAACAGGAAATGACGTCACATTGCTACGTGTCAGGAAATTGTATGTTGTCAACATGGCGGCGCAGCAGAACGATGTCGATGAATTATTCGATGTGAAAAACGCGTATTACATTGGCAGCTATCAACAATGTATCAACGAGGCTCAGAAAGTGAAGGTAGGTGATCAGTATGAGCATGTTAATGATTATAGGTCCTCCAGTTTGTTTATTTGTATGCTTCTGTGGCTAACGTTAGCTAAACAACTAGCACTGAAGCTGGCGTTTATGGAGCTAATACAACTTTCTCTGCTGTTCTCTTTATATTATTTCTCAAGCCAACGTCACCAGAGAAGGAAACTGAAAGAGACGTGTTTTTGTACAGAGCGTACATCGCCCAGGTTAGTGATGAGCTCTTTATTGACACTTGACATTTTACGTGTCGTAATTGACAGTGTCATTTTACGACACGTACCTCTTCCACCAGTCACAGACTTCGTCGTTCTTATAGTAATCTGCTGTATTCTGTATTACTCTAGAAAAAATATGCTGTTGTCTTGGATGACATCAAGGCAAACTCGTCACCAGAGCTCCAAGCTGTTAGGATGTTTGCTGAGTATATGTCAAACGAAGGAAAAAGGTAAGGAGTCGAATTT
>NW_007588995.1:0-720 GCF_000523025.1 Cynoglossus semilaevis | reverse complement strand
GCCTCCAAACTTATGTGTATGCAATTCGAATGGTTAGGAACATAATTTCCTAGCCATTTTATGTATTTTGTGTGAAATTATATCAGAGTTGCCTTTTTCTCTGAGAGAAATACTTAATTTAATAGAAAAAAGTCAGGTGATCACTGTTGATCTTTCATTCTAAAATATCTTACATTGAATGAATTAGGGCTGAAAGTTATATAGCATTCCAGTGGACTCATATAAAGTATTAAAAATACAAGAAACGAACCTTGTTTAACGGTGGGGTAGCAGAAAACTATGGCTTGTCTGCAGCGGCAAATTGACCGATGTACGCATGTGCAGTTAACTACGGTAGCAAAAAACTATAGGTAGGAAAATCTTCAGAACACCGGACTAAATGACTACAGACCCGTTGCACTAACCGCTGTGGTCATGAAGTCATTTGAACACCTTGTCCTGACACACCTCAAATCATCATCCGCTCTGCCGAGACGGCAATTGGCTGCAACCTACCTTCGCTACAGGACCTGTACACCTCCAGAACCCTAAAGCGAGCAAAAAAGATTGCAACCCACCCCCTCACAAACTCTTTGAGGCGCTCCCCTCTGGCAGGAGGTTGCGGTCCACCCGGACCAAAACCTCTCGCCACAAAAACATTTTATCGACATTTGTATAACTTCAACTTGAGGCAACGCCTCAAGACGGGACGGGCGCTGTTCACATACACCTCAAGGACAA
>NW_007588994.1:0-720 GCF_000523025.1 Cynoglossus semilaevis | reverse complement strand
GATGATGATGATGAATATGATGACAATGATGATGATAATAACCATGATGGACTTCCATTCAGGTCTGGAGCTCCTCCTGTCGGGCGTTGACGACTCTGCCTTCCTTGGTCTTGGCTCAGTTCACTCCTTCTCTCAGACCAATGTTTACCAAGTCCTGCAGAGAAGGATGCTGGGAGTTCGTCTTGCCCTCACTGGCTTCTTCAGATGTAAACACCTCAACGCTCTTTTTAAATAGGAACTAAAACTGATTTAATGGCTCATTCCTTATAACTTTCATTCAAAAAAATATGTTCAAACTCACTTGGTTTTAAACATGATTAAAGTGCTGCACAGTGTAAACAGTGTGAACACCACCAGGTCCTACTTCCTGCGAGGAGGAGCGTAGGGCAGCAACAGCAGCAGCCAATCTTTACGTGCCTTCCTGTGAGAGGGATGGAGCCTACACTTCCAGACAATGTCAGCAGGGGGTGCAGTGCTGGTGTGTGGATGCTACAGGAAGAGAGATTCCGGGAACCCGACAGCTTGGAGATTCACTGGTCTGCAGTAAGTTTTCTGGAAACTTCTTTCTGAGGTCAATTCCTGTAACCTGACTTTGTTTTTATCATGCAAGACTTTTTAAACCAAACCTCCCCTCTCTTCCCCTGGCTTACTCATCTTCTTGTCCTTCCTTTCCTCTCCTCTCTCCTCTTGTCTTGTCACTCCCCTTCTTCCCTTCTTTTT
>NW_007588993.1:0-720 GCF_000523025.1 Cynoglossus semilaevis | reverse complement strand
TACATATATGTGTACATATATACAGTAAGTACGTAATAAAATCCTGGTGGTGTTTATTGGCAAGAATCTGACAATACGATATGTATTACAATATGGGGCAACAATACGATATATTGCAGTATACTGTGATACTAAGAGCGCAGCGATATATTGGGGTTTTTCTTAAACTATTTATTGTAGTCAGAGTGTGATCCTAGTCTCAGACTCTGTTCCATCTGAACATCAGTTCCTAACACTGGAACAGAGGGATCTACATTTGGAATCACTAGAGAAGAAAGAAAAGAAAAGTATTTCATATACATATATGTTTGTTGGTCAACAGAGTTTTTCTCTGCTCTAATTCTTCCGTGCTATAATGAAATACCTCTCTCTCCTCTGTCATGTCATGCCAGGTGTGACCACTGTCCTAACGATGACAACTCTCAGTATAAGTGCCAGGAATTCGCTCCCCAAGGTCGCCTATGCCACCGCCATGGACTGGTTCATCGCCGTCTGCTACGCCTTTGTCTTCTCGGCTTTGATCGAGTTTGCCACAGTCAACTACTTCACGAAGCGCGGCTGGGCCTGGGACGGAAAGAGCGTGGTGAACGACAAGGTAATTAGAATCACAAACAACTCGACTAAAAGAAGGAAACAGGATATGTATGAATTATCAATGTTTTTTTGGAAACATGGAGTAATAATAATAATAAATATACATATATAAATACATACATAAAT
>NW_007588992.1:0-721 GCF_000523025.1 Cynoglossus semilaevis | reverse complement strand
TTTTTTCCCCCTGATGTTTTCTGGTACAGCCTTTCATGTAAAGATGCAGAGAAAAGATTTTCACATCTTTCAAACTCTGGGAGTGTAGCATCCAGCAGCTCCACTTGCAATTGTGAAGCAAACTTGGTGAAACGCGGGGGGAGATGAATCTCTTAAAGTCCGTCTGAACAACATAAAACAGGCCGGGCTTCCATTATTCAGGGTGCTTGTGCTGCTTGTTTACAGTGGAGAGCGCTCGCTGCACCTGCTCTCAGGATGGCCTGACAGCTTGATGGGCCCTTTAATGGTGATTCACTGGCCAGATCTGTGTGGATAAAAATGGAATTCTGGGAGAGCAATCTAATAAGAAAATAAAGCGCTGAACGGTTGCCACGGCTGTTGGATGGGCTTGTCGGGGCCATGTTCACTCAGCCCTGCTGGCTGGAAATCAAAATCCAAACTTTGATCTTGGAGTTATTACATGCTATCACCTCAGCTATGAATTCCTTCAAACAGTGTCACCGGGTCAAGTACTGGGTGCTTCAGTTTTACCTTTTGAAACTTGAGTTAACCTTGATGCTTTATACAAAAAGGAGAACAATTCCTGTGCTGCTGATTACTGTGGTGTCGCTGACGAAGAGGGAAATCTGACCGTTAATATTCATAATGGTAGATTACCAACTATTCAAGAGAGACAAAGTTCTAGTTGACTGTTTTAATACATACAGTATATTAAAAAAAA
>NW_007588991.1:0-721 GCF_000523025.1 Cynoglossus semilaevis | reverse complement strand
AATAATATAAAAAGTGTCCAAATGTGTCACCACTGTCTTCTATAGATCTTCCATGTGGCCCACACATGTGTGGGCTACATCTACTATTTGGACATGTCTTCACTGCAGAATAAGCCACTTAAGACACGTTGGTCGCTGCCAGCCGTGTTTGGTTGAGTTCTGTTCACTCCCTCTCTCAGTACCATCTGTGGCTCCGCTCCTGCTGTATTTACGACAGTGGCCTCACACATTTAGGAGGAGACAAAAAGCCAACAGTAGCTGTTGGAGACGCTCCACTGAAATCAGCTGTGTCCAAAAGAAAACCAGAGAGGCAGTTGAAGCCCTCAGCGGGGATGGTGGGTGTCAGTGGTCCGTCCCATGCCCTCTTCTGGCCCAGGGCAATATGGCAATGATGTTTGTTTTGTTTCCTCATAGTTGGTTTTATCGTCGTCGTCACGCCATCTCTTTTCTGACAATTATCACCAAGTCATATAACACTTTGGACTCTTTGGGTGGATGGTTCCAGACAATGCTGGATAATACACTCATTTTTGTAACAATACGTGTGTATAAGTACTTAAATATACAGAATAATATAAATGACATGGACTGAGACTTGTGTGAAACTGCTGTTCAGATATTGATTCATCAGCCACAGTCACATAATCCTTGTGGCAGACAGTCTTCCGTTGCCTAGGGCAAACTTGCTAAGCTATTTATCCAAGGTATTGATTAAAAAAAA
>NW_007588990.1:0-721 GCF_000523025.1 Cynoglossus semilaevis | reverse complement strand
GTGACCAGAGAGGCGCCCCGACGCATCGCCAGCATGTCCCACGAGACCAAGCTGATCGTCGTGGTGCGCAATCCCGTCACGCGAGCCATCTCTGACTACACGCAGACTCTTTCCAAGAAGCCCGACATCCCCACCTTCGAAGAGTTGGTCTTTAAAAACAGAAGTTTGGGTATCGTCGACACCTCCTGGAATGCCATTCGCATCGGGATGTACATCCTGCACCTGGAGAACTGGTTGCAGTACTTCCGCCTGTCACAGGTGCACTTTGTGAGCGGCGAGCGACTCATCACGGACCCGGCGGGGGAAATGGGCCGCGTTCAAGACTTTTTGGGACTGAAGAGAATAATAACGGACAAGCACTTCTATTTCAATCGCACAAAGGGCTTCCCTTGTCTGAAGAAGCCGGAGAGCAGCAGCCAGCCGCGCTGCCTCGGAAAATCCAAGGGAAGGACTCATGTGCAGATCGACCGTGAGGTCATAGAGCAGCTGCGGGAGTTTTATAGGCCGTTTAATATCAAATTCTATGAAACTGTCGGACAGGACTTCAAATGGGACTGACTGACTGACTACCTCTAGAGATGTATTCAGTGAAAAATGGTCTAGGGTATCTTCAGCGGAATGTCATCTTAGTCCTATTGAACTCTTGACATCGTGACTCAGTTGTCCCCGGATTAGACAAACCCTATATTTACACGGAAATACACGGAACCTTTATTTTGTA
>NW_007588989.1:0-721 GCF_000523025.1 Cynoglossus semilaevis | reverse complement strand
AGATTAGTTTGCAGAGTAATCAGATCGGAGTGAAAGATTAGTTCACAATAAAAGATTAGTTTGCAGAGAGTAATTCATTTGCAATGATAGATTAGTTCACAGTGAAATGTTTGCATAGTAATTAGATCGTAGTGAAAGATTAGTTCGCAGAGTGTGATTAGTTCGCAGTGAGTGATTTGTGAGTCATTCCTGAGTTCAATATGAATAAATATTTAATATGACTTGGTAGTCACGAGTCACGTATCTTTCATATGACTCGGGAGTCACGACTCATATGAAAGATTCGTTCATTTTGAACGAATCACTCGCGAACGACACATCGCAAATTGGAACAGTTCTTCCTGGCTAACGATATTGCAGTGGACAAGCAAGTGGCTACGTTGCTAAACGTAATAGGAGCAACAACTTATGGACTATTAAAACATTTAGATCGACCAACTAAGCCGAAGGATAAAACCTTCAAAAAATTGTGGACGCATTGACCGCTCATTACGAACCTAAGGCGTTACTTATTGCGAAACGATTCCGTTTTAACCACTGCAGCCAAAAGCCTGATGAGAGTGTGACCATCTATGCAGCTGAGGTAAAGCAGTGTGCAGTTCACTGTCAGTTCGGAGCAACATTGGACGAAGCACTACGGGATTGTTTCATATGTGGAATACGAAAT
Organism: Cynoglossus semilaevis; assembly: GCF_000523025.1. Taxonomy (NCBI): domain Eukaryota; kingdom Metazoa; phylum Chordata; class Actinopteri; order Pleuronectiformes; family Cynoglossidae; genus Cynoglossus; species Cynoglossus semilaevis. Next base: position 54 of record NW_007588989.1, on the reverse strand, counting down.
GAGACATGCCAGCGACGATTGCTGTTAGAAGCGAACCTGACTTTTGCTCGAGCA
>NW_007588988.1:0-721 GCF_000523025.1 Cynoglossus semilaevis | reverse complement strand
ACACACATACGTTAAGTCGATCACATTTCATTCACCTTCTCCTGGGATGATCTTTACACGAATCGCCTCTCAGTCTGAGTCTGTTTACGCCATCGTGTTTGCTTAGAATTCTGGGAAAAAGAACACACACATACACACGCTCGCACACTTCCATACACACCTCTCACCCTCACACACATCATTACTGGTAATAAGCAGTCCTCAGCCTCTGGGCTGTTCCACCACAGCCCACGGTTGAGCGTCATGGAGGTTGGTGTGGAGCAACGCTGTCCGGCATTACCTGTTTGTTTCCTTAAAGCACACACACGTACACACACACATACACACAAAGTACACGTACACACACATACAGTCACCACTTCCATGCATCACTACGGTCCATTTGCATCAGAGTAATATGGTGTTTTTCGCTGCAGGCGAGGAGCCGCGCTGTGATTCGTCGGTGAGATGAGCAGTGAATCAGCAGTGTTGATGTTTGCCTGCAAACTCAAATGTCACACAAGTGTGTTATTTGTTTTCCCCGCACGCAAACGTCTACTTACGCTCTAGGATTTATGGACGTCATGTCGGCGTGCTACTGCGTAGGTACTGCGTAGGTACACTACATGCTTCACGCTGTAACCCGTACGGCGGAGTTTCGCCGTCTCTTCCGTTTGAGCCACGGCAAATATTTTACATTAAAAAGAAAACGTGGCCTGAACCATAGTGTCCCTAAAAGTAT
>NW_007588987.1:0-721 GCF_000523025.1 Cynoglossus semilaevis | reverse complement strand
TGGGATTCCAATGTATGTGATACAATAAGGGAAAGAAAGCTCCCAAACTTTTTTTGGCAGAAAACAACCAATCGAATCAGAAGTGTTGCCAAACGGCTGCTACTGTGAACAAACCAACCTTCTATTCTGCCCCTCCAGCAACAACAGAGGCAGCCGACTCACACACAGCCCGCGGCCTTTCTCCACTTCTAACTGTTGTGTTTGTTAAGCTCAGCTGACGGTTGCACTGCAAAAAGAAATGGAGGGAATTTTGGTGAAAATTAAAAATGAATGATTCCAGTTTCCTCTGCAGCGACAGCATAGTAGCTGATATTATTGCCCAAACACAAACTGCTCACAATGACGCAGACTTAGCAGCCGTACGTCCGTCCTCGCAGCAGGATTAGCACCACCAACCGCTGTGTAGCCACAGGAAAGACTTGAGGTTCTCTGTTCTGTTTGAAGTCACGCCTCGTAATATTTTACACCTGCAACAGTTTCAACGATCAACATTTAAATTAATGCTGAGGTAATTTTAATGTTGAACATAAAGTCACTTTTATCGGCTAACTGAACTTTTGTTTTAGCTCTATGCAAATTAGATTAGCATTCAATAGAACATTTTTTAAAACTGAGCAGTACACGCTGCAAAGAAATTAGCATCTTTAGCAAAGAGCCGTGTAAAATGGCTTAAGAACCTAAAGCAGAAATAAGTAAATGCTAACATACTGGACTCTTTTTT
>NW_007588986.1:0-721 GCF_000523025.1 Cynoglossus semilaevis | reverse complement strand
GATGCTGATGTTGTTGATGGTCAGCCAGCCCTTCCTGATCACCTGACCAAGACACAGACCAATAGAAATGAGGAAGGAACACAGATAACATCCAGACCACACACAATCACCTTACATTAAATCTGTCAATATATCACACATCAACAACATATATGTAGCAGCCATACACTCAATATATATGAAATGGACATACTGTAAAGTCTCAAGGTTAGAAAAGTTTCTTTTTTATCAAATAATAATAATTCAAAAACTTCATCCATTTCTTATATACAGTGTACGGTGGCAGCAGATTAAAAATCTAAATTTGCTGTTCGTATGGCCAAAACAAGGCAGTACCAGGAATGAACAGTAGGGCGGCGCTCACCTAGATGACTAAAACTTTTTTTTTTTTTTAAATCATTATTTCCACCACACAGTCACTACTGTAGAGACTAAGCTGCACTTGGTGCTTGGTGAGGTATTTACCTTGAACCGATCATTTACTCCTCTCTCAGGCTAAATGAGAATGTAAAGAAAACACAATCAAACTATGCCAACATATGGCATATAAAAGGAGGCACAGATACAGGTTCTGGTCTTGGAAGCAGCACAATGTAGACGCAGCTGTCGACACGGGGACGGCAGCGAGGGCTCTGCAAGCAAGGTGGAGGCGACGGACAGACAACAGCCAACCTCAGTCAGACCTTTGAAAACTGTGTTTTTACTGGGGCTGTTCAACAGA
>NW_007588985.1:0-721 GCF_000523025.1 Cynoglossus semilaevis | reverse complement strand
TGTGTGTGTGTGTGTGTGCAGTGTGAGGGAGGGCGTGACGCCCGGCTCCTCTCACCTTGGACTTGAGTTCTTGCAGAGATGTCGTGTCTGCTTCAACACATGATCAGTGCTGCAGAGCAGCTGCTGGTGACATCAGAGGGAGGCCGCTCTGATGTCACCATGACTTCATTTACACTCCCACTGATTCAGAGCTCAATTATTGACCACTCTTGGTTTGATCTTCTTCAGTCTTTCAGGAGCAGGTGAAGAACCTTCTCCACCTCTGGTGAACTCTGCTCCACCTGCTCTGTTCTCTGCAGGTTCTCTGGTGTCAGAAACTGAAGGAGGAAATCTCCCCTGGGAAGTCTGGACGGGTGAGGAGGAATCTGTGACTAATTATCAAAAATATTTGCTCCATCTTTGGTCCATCAAGTATTTCGTTTTTTAAATATCTTCTACTGCTTAATACGTTTCAGCCGTGGGTGTCAAACTCAATCTGGGTTGAAGTCTAACACTCAGTCCAAGCTGTGGGCTGAACATTAACATTAACATCAGCTGTTGTTTATCTTCAGACACCCACGCACATGGTCAGCTCTGCTGGGCCACATTAAATGATGTGGTGGGCCACATCCGGCCCACGAGCCTGGAGTTTGGTTGTGGGAGTAGCTGCAGCCAATCCCAGCAGTCAACAAGTGGGTCAGGGCCACACCCTGGACACTTCTCTAGTCCATCACATGGTCAC
>NW_007588984.1:0-721 GCF_000523025.1 Cynoglossus semilaevis | reverse complement strand
ATATATATATTTATATATATTTACATACTGTATATATCAATATATTCATATATTTCAAATATAAAGTCGAATATTTACACATATATCCAGTTGTATTATTTTAATTTATTTTTTATTATTATTATTAAGTTGCACAGGGATCTATTCTTAAGATTCCAGATCTATAAATGTATGATTTTATGATTTATTTTTCCCTACTTTATTTCTTCTCCTCCACCCGCCGTGTTGTTGCCCTCCTCCCCCTCTACTGTTACAGAGCGTCTCTGCGCTACAGTGCGTACAGTGATCGGTGAAGTGAAGTACAAGATGAAAGACTCACATTACTCCATGAAAGTGTTACCTGAGGGAGAATGAGTGCATCAACACTTGGCAGAGTGAAAGTCCTTGGCAGCTGATCAGTGCACCAAAAAGTTGAAACTGTTATTTTTATGAACTTTTACTCAAGACGTCTTTCCCTGTCAGCGCTCCGGTGTGTGAGTGGGAAACGTTAAAAATAGTTGAGCAGTCTTTCAAGGACAATTAAAGGGTCGAACGGTCCAAGTGATGAGGGTTTTTTTTTTTTTTTAAGGTCATTTTCTGAGCAGTAAGGCAGCAGTAATGGCGTCTCATTTCATTTTCTGTTTCACTGTGATGCACTTTGTTAATTTGTCGTGTTAGTTTTATCGTCCGGGAGATAGTAGGAATAAAAACAAATTCCCTCTGAATTCAGATCTGTCGACAG
>NW_007588983.1:0-721 GCF_000523025.1 Cynoglossus semilaevis | reverse complement strand
AGTTAGTCCGACGTCTCCGTGAGGAACAGTCGGTCAGAGGTTCGATAGGTTCATCCGGTGCTTTGAACAGTCCCAGGTACTGATGATGTCATCGTTGGAGAAGACGTACCAAAGACGTCATAGAGTCGCTCTCTCTCTCTCTGACAACCCAACCGTTCCCTCACTTTTTTTCTCTCCCACCCCCTCCTTCATCCTCTTACCAGATCTCCTAGCGTGGCGGTGCCTCCCCGAGTCTTTTGTTACCTTTATGAGGCGTAATTAAACGTACGCGCCGTGGCACCGTGTTTGAGCAGGAACCCCAGGCGTGCCATTAGCCAGATGTGACTGCTCAATCCTTAATGATAAAGAACAGAGGCAGATGAGAACCGACCCGGAGGTCCTTCATCACACTATCCTCAGGTTGCGTGTGGGCCTAATTGCTCTGTCGTTTTGTGCACCACACGGGCATTTATGACACCTAGCTTCGTGCATTCATTATGGAGGTGGGCGATACGCTGCAGCTAGGCTGATAGCTAGCCAGAGTGACTCATGGGGAGGTGTGCGGGGGGTGGTGGTTCTTAACACTGTTAATTTTAAAACCTCTCATGCCAGGAGTGGGGTGATGTACCGTATAGAGTAATACGGCGAATTTACACCGTCACTTTCGAGGAGTTTCCATCGTGAGGTACTTCTACGAGAGGTTGTTTAGCATCAACAACGTTGTACACCCCCACCTCCCCCC
>NW_007588982.1:0-721 GCF_000523025.1 Cynoglossus semilaevis | reverse complement strand
AAAAAAAAAAAAAAAACATACATAAATTGCCTTGTTTCACACTGTGCTAAACCTGAGTCTCCGATGCCTGTGGCATCGATCAACTCTCTCTATTTCCCTTTTCGCACAGTTGTGCTCAGGCTCGTGCACATTTTGTTATTCCGTCCGGGAAACTGAGCTAAAGCCGGTAACAAAAAACAGAACCTTTTCTAACATGAGGATGACTAAGGAAGGTGTCTGAATATAGAAGTCGGTCGGTGATACTTGAATGAAAGAGAAAACAAGAGGCCATCGGTTCCGACACCTTCTGTGGCCTCTTCTCTTTATAGCCCTCTCTGTCCGTCACCTGTTCTACGCCTGTCTCCTCTGCTTAACTTCAAACCAATCTCCAGTCCAAGGAGATTTCTAGCTCCCGGCATCGAAACAGTTCACACCAGCAGTGCGTCATTAATTCCCCCACCAGTGATGAAGAGCTCCTAATTGGGACGGTTGACGACAGGTCAACGTCGACCCCAAAACAGCCTCATCCTGCTTCGTCGTCGTCGTTTTCTTGCTGTAATTTCACGTTGCACCTGAACAACATTTAATCAAGCCGTTAGCTCAATTGCTTGCTAATGAGTCTACCAGCTGTTATGAAGTGGAAAACAGTAGTATAAAGTATAAAATATATAAATATATATATTAAATAATATATTAAATAATATATATTTATATTATATATAAAGTAAACACCTGAGTGGGG